>NW_027185664.1:415132-463942 GCF_028583685.1 Petaurus breviceps papuanus | reverse complement strand
TTGCTACTGGCTTTGTGACATCAGGCAAGTCCAGGTCTCAGTTTCCTCATCTGTAAAATTAGTCAGTTGGACTAGATGATACCCTAATGGACCTTTCCAGTGGCCCCTTACGGAGCCTATGATATTCCATGTCAATTTTGTCCTACCACATTTCCCCTCCCTCACACCACAGTAATGCTGTGAACACAATGGAGACCAAATAGAGATTCCAGTTTCTCAGCTCCAGGGTCTGATGAGCATGGCAGGACAAACACATCCTGCCTAACAAGCCTGTTCACACTGGCAGGCAGTGGGCTTCAGAGTACTGTAGATCTCAGGCGAGGTGGGCAGAGCACAGAGAGCAAGAATAGAACACAGGCAGAAGGTTGTAAGCAAGATACTGATCTTCCTGGAATCCAGTTAAACAGAGAGGCTGGCATGGGTATTCACTCTTGCAGGACCTGGGAGCCCAGGGATTTGCACAGAAAGAAGCACAGGAACAGCAAGATAAAAACAACAACAAAAGAGACACACAGTATGCATTCTCCACTCACATAATAAACCATGGCTCTGGATTCACTAGGGAATATTGACATTTTCAGGATTAGGAGCAGTCACAGCTAGGGATACCGCTTGACCCATTGGGAGTGTTCCTGAATAACAACACTGCCACCACTAATAATTATATTTACCTAGGTCTATAGACTTTACCATGTGCTTTCTTCCCTTGAAACTAATGAGGTAGATAGTACAAGTATTATTATCCCCATTTTGAAGATGAAAGTCAAATGATTTGCTTCTGGGTGATATTTAGTGACAGAACCAGAAATCAAACTTGGGTCTCCTGACTTCAAGTCTAGGACTCCTTACACATTCCCAGAATTTCTATTCCCCCATACTGAATAAGAACAGAACTAGTTCCAGATAAGACAGAAAATGAAAATGTTATATCCTCCTCCCTATTGTCAGGGTTGCCAAGGTAATATTAGACAGTAACCAAGGTTTGTCTTTAGTGACACTGAGAGATGTTCTAGTAAATGTTTTGTTACTTGATTGCAAAAAAAAGGAACAGATGACATACTTTTAAGTTTAATCTTTAGGGCAGCTAGGTGGCACAGCGGGCCTGGAGTCAGGAGGACATGAGTTCAAATCTGACCTCAGACACTTGACACACTTACTAGCTGTGTGACTTTGCGTAAGTCACCTAACTCCAATTGCCTTGCCTTCCCCCCTCAAAAAAATAAGAGTTTAACCTGCAATAATATTTTCTCCTATACTTTCTTGAATATAAACAATCAACAAAGCAATACATTAATTATACAATCCAGTGCCTGGTACATGGTAAGCACTTAATGTTTATTGACTGAAATCAAGCATTTGTAGCATTTGCTAATTTCCAAAAGTATAAATGCTCACACAAAAAAAATTAACAACCAGCTCTCAAGAGCTTGTTTGAGTTGGCATGTTCCTGCTACTTTGAAACATACTCACATGGGCTCCTGCACCTCCCCCCACCTACATCCCCCCCAGAAAAAAATTCAAGTTAAAGTATTAGTGGCTGATAAGGACTCACTGTGTCACCATTGTTCCAAACAGCACTGAATTTCAATAAGGCTTTCCAGTGACCATTGCAGACATTCACCCTGTGTGGCTGGCCTAGGAAGGTTTGGAGTTAATGAAGAGGAGAAATTGTTTGATACCCCTAAAGTCATGCTGTATAGTAATACCAATTGTACTCATATAAAATACAACCTGTTACATTAGGTAAGTTAGCTTTAATGACATTCTATGTAATAGGATGGTACAAATGTTTTAGAAGGAATTAGAAGAGGTTACGAGTATTATAGATCTGTATATCTGACAAACAGGAAGAAATAGCTCATCTTCAAAAACATTTGGGTAAGTTATTTTTCTTCAGGTTTCCCATCAGAAAAATTAGGGGATTGGGCTACAAGATTTCTAAAGTTCTTTCCAATTCCAATAGTGGGGTCTGAGTGTATATGTGTGTGTATCTATATATGGGTATGTGTGTATGTTAGCATGAGCATGCATATGTGTGTTAATGGAGAAGGAACACATCATTAGCCTCACTTTATAAATAAGAAACTGAGGACCTGAGAAGGTTGATTTAGGTCAGTAGTTCAGTCACGTTCAACTCTTCATGACCTCATTTGAGGTTTTCTTGGCAAAGATACTAGAGTGGTTTGCCATTTCCTTTTCCAGCTCATTTTACAGATGAGGAAACTGAGGCAAACAGGGTTAAGTGACTTGTCCAGAGTCATATAGCTATTAAGTGTCTGAAGCTGGATTTGAACTCAGGAAGATCAGTCTTCCTAATTACAGTCTTGGCGCTCTATCCACTATGTCTAGTTATCCTGACTGAAGATTGATGTAGCAGAGGTAAAAAGAGGTCCTGGATGCCAGGTTTTTCTACCCACTCCATGATTCTTAGCTGACATGCCAATAAAAAATTAACTGAAAAATAAAAGGGAAGTGGATTACAAGATGTTTAAACATTCATTACCCAACGTGAAGAATGGGCAAAGCCAGCAGGCATCCAAAGGAGGAGGATGTTGCCTTTCTCCAAGTGCAAATGGCCACATGTCATCTGACAAGAGAACCGGATTTCTGTGGATGATTAATGACTTATAAGGCTGGGAATATATGTCAGACTGCAACACATATATAAGGTGACTGACTTCTAGGTGTCCTCCTTACATAAGTGACGGGGATATTGTGAAAACCTTGAGAAAATGCAGTTTTACTGACAACAGTACTGGGGCTGCTTCTACAGATATTCAGTAGTAGCAAAAGGAACCGATTTCAGATTCCCCACTTTTTTTCCTCAGCCCATATTATAGAATGCCCAAATGGCCAGCAGAGAGTAAGGAGAATAAATTATGTCTCTAAATGCTACTTGTGAATATTCCTAACACTACATTACTATACAAGATGCTCAAATGGAGCTGTGATCTCTTAAGTTTTGGAGTTCCCTCTAATGATGCAGGTTACAGCCCATCCATGCCTGCCCAGCCTGTGATCCTGGTCCTTGTCCTTCCAAAAGCTCACCACAGTCAGGGTCTACCCAATGTGCTAAAGGGCATCCTCATTTTCACATGACATCATGAGAGTGCTGTTGGAATCCTCTGGCTAGCCACCTGTTATCCCTCATCATCCCTCCATCTTGCCCCATGACCAGCCCATCTTCTCTTCCCATCATGCAGTTCCGTGATGAAATCTTTTATCTCTGCTCCTTTTTTGAGTAACATCCCTCCCTGGTTATGTAGTACAATCTGCTCAAACCACTATGTATCTTTCCATTACCATCTGTGTGATGCTTATCTTTTATTCTGAGTCCGTGGTTTTCTACACCTCCCTGACAAATAGCAATATTAATAAGATGTTAATATTGAAAAGACAGGACTATGCTTTCACAGGAAGCTCTGGGGTCATAAAAGAGCACTGTCATTTCCTGAAAAAAAATCTAGTCCACTCACCTCCTCCTGTTCCACTAATCAACTATAGAATTCAATGGCCTTCTTTCAGTTCTCAATTTTCTTGACCTTGTCTTTTACATAGCCAAACTCCCAGAAACACTTGTTACCTCTACTTTCTCACTTCCAACTCATTTTGAAGCCTTTGTAATTCTGCTTCCCACCTCATCAATCTGCTGAAACTGACTAGCAATGATCTATTCATTGTCAAATCCAAAAACTTTATCAGACTTTGTCCTTCTCTCTGACACTTTATATTGTTGGCCTCTCCTTCTAGTCAGATGTTTCCTCCCAGAACTTCCATTTTAAGAAGAAGATGCTGTGGGGTGGCTAGGTGGCACAGTGAATACAGCACCGGCCCTGGAGTCAGGAAGACCCGAGTTCAAATGTGGCCTCAGACACTTAACACAAAAACTAGCCATGTGACCTTGGGTAAGTCACTTAACGCCAATTGCCCTCTGCCTACCCCCAAAAAAGGCAAAAATAGAAGAAGAAGAAGAAGACGCTGGCCCAGCCATGTGAAGACCTTCATTCTTCTCTGGACTATACCCCTAACTTATCTCCAAGGGAATTTCTCTAACATGACCTTGTGCAGAGAACCATCATCTCTCCTTCCTCTTTTCAACTCCCTTTTTGTATTATCTTCACCTATTGGAATGTAAGCTCCTTGAGGACAGAAACTTTCTTTCTTATTGTCTGCATTAGTACTTCTAGCAGTTAACACAGTGCCTGGACACATAATTAGTGCTTAGTCGAGGTTTGTTGACTTGACTTGGCCATCCTCTTCCCCAAATACTCTCTCCTTTAGCTTTTGTAACTCTTTTCTCTCGTTTCCCCTCTAATTTGTCTGATTGTTCCTCCAAAGTCTTCTTTGCCTGGTCAACATCCATTTGCAAACCTTATTTATAGGAACCCTCTTTATTGATCTCTTATTGAACCTGAGATCTCTTTTATTCTCCTGATCCTCTTTCTTTGAAATATTATCAATACTCTTGAGTTAGATGACATTTCAAAGTATACTCAGATGCTTAAAAAATGTGATCTTTTTGAATCAGATACTCCCTTTGAAAATGTACACCACAACCCATCCATTCACTCTGCTCTGCATCTGCTGCTCTGCCTGGTTTCAACTCCATGGAATAAGATGCCTCCACTTCAGGTACCCCTGGTCTCCTCCTCCCCCATCTCCTGCTTTCCTGCCTCCTTTTGTATGCTGTCTCTCCCCCCCCCATTAGATTATAAGCTTCTTGAGGGCATGGACAGTCTTTCTTTTCATTAATTGTATCACCAGCACTTAGTACAGTGCCAGAAACACAGGAGGTGCTTTAAGAATATTCACTGGATTGGATTGGATCCAGTGAAACTCATCTATGTTCTGCCAAAATTTCACCGGGAGAAAGGGGTCACCGAACATAGAGATTTTCCTCATTTTCTTTCAACATCTTGTGGGTACCAGTGGAGTACCACGACTGGCCACCTATTATCCCTTGCTCTTGCCTCATGGCCAGTCCATCTCTTTCTGCCATGCAATTCCTCAATAACATCTTTATTCCTGCTTATCTCTGGAGTTTCTCCTTGGTTCTATATCACAGACTGTTCACACATACCATACACCTTTCCAATGCTCCTATCTATAGGATATCACCTCCACCTGGATATCCCATAGCCATCTCAAACTCATGATGTTCAAAACAGTACTCATTTCCTCCCTCCCCAGTCCCCCAACCAGTCTCTGCATCAAACAGGCTCGTTATCTTTGACTCCTCACTTTTTCACCCCACCCCCATATCTAATAAATGTCTAAGTCTTGTTCATTTTTCTCTCCATAATGCCTCTGGAATATGTCTCCTTTACATTCGTACAGCTACCATTCTCATTTAGACCCATATCATCTTTTACTTGGACTAATGTGACATTCTCCTAATTGGATATTTGGTTCCAGTTTCTCCTTTTCCAATCCATCCTCCACACTGACGCCAAAATATTCTTCCTAAAGAAACTACTCTCACCATGACATTGGTCTGCTCAAAGATTTACAGTTGTTTATTACTGCCTCTAAGATAAAAATACAAATTCTCCAGTTTGGCATTTCCAACAATAGCCTATATCTCCCAACTTATTTCACACCCCTCTCTTCATGCTCATTATGATCCAGCCATTTCCCAACCAGAATGACCTATTTATATTACCTTAGTTGGCATTTCCCACCTCCGTGTCTTTCAAAAATAGACTTTCCCATATACCTGGAATGTACTCCCAGTTCTACAAAGCCTTCCTTCTAGGCTTGATTCAGGTACCACTTCCTAAAGGAAATGGAAACACACTTCTAGTACTGTAGGTGCTTAGTAAAGGTTTGTTGAATGAATTCTTGTCATAGATCAAGGGAGAGCAATGAGAAGAACAATTTACAAGTTTGTTCATGAGGCTGCTATTACCATTTCTGCTTTCACTCTCTGTCCAATATTATTAAGGCATAAAATCTTCCTCAAGCTACCTATTCATTAAATTACTCTTTATAATATAAAGAGGGTCAAATCAATCCTTGTGCAGAAGTATGTAGTCATTCATGTCAAAACATTTTTTTATATTTTTAGTATTATATATTTCAAGCTGGAATGGGACCTGTCCCAATGCCGACTGGCATGTGACTCTTCCCTTAATGGATGGGGGAATTGGTGAGAAGCCAGAGACCTCTAGACCCTCTGGGACTCTTCAAAGGCCAGTTCACCCTAGTACTCATCAAGCTTTGAATCAATTCAATTCAGGAACTTCTGCCTTTAAGAGAGGAGAACCCAACATAACTTCAGGTTATTTGATCCTTTTCAAACCAAATATCAGTTCCAGAATAGCACATAACAAATAGCAAAGAAACTCATTTATCCAAAATGTAGCAAAATAGAAATCAGAGAATGTATACATAGGAGAATATATACCAGACAAAAATAGAGAGAAGCTCTCCCATTGGGAGTGGGATAACCCAACTTGATAAGAATCAAAGGAGGGACGGATGGATGGCGCAGTGAATAGAGCAGCGGCCCTGGAATCAGGAGGTCCTGAGTTCAAATTTGACCTCAGACACTTAACATAAAACTAGCCATGTGACCTCAGGCAAGTCACTTAACTCCAATTGCCTTCCAAAAAGCAAAAAAACAAAAAAGATAAGTACCAAAGGTGACTGGCCCTTGAAGAGTCCCAAAGGCAAGGACTGGAGGCTCTTTAGTCATTCTCCAATTCCACTCTGCCTCTCATGAAGGGCAGGGCATTCATCTCTACTAATAAGGAGAGAAATCCATACCAATGGGCCCCCCAGAGAGGGGCTATGGAACCTCAGAAGTTCAACTCCCTAATATTGCAGACGAGGGAACTGAGACTTAGAGGTCAAATGATTTGCCCTGGGTCATACATCTGGCAAGTGGCTGAGGTGGTATTTGAACTCAGGTCTTCCATGTCACCTCTAGGTACAATGGAATCAAGCAGCATTTATTAGGTTTGGGGTCTTTTTCACTTCCTAAAATTAAATGTTATTTTCCCAAAGACTAAGTCTACCAAGTCTACATTCATTTCTTAGAGAAAACCTGATTCTTGTTAACTGGTTAAGGCCTGGAATCTAGTATATCATATCCAAATGCATTCATGATTTCCTTAAGCACCAAGTTCCTTGTGTGATGTGGAAAAAATGCTGTAGCTATCTTTAGCTCTGGTTGGCTCCCTTAGGGAATCTGAAAGGTGAATGGGTCACTAATGCAGAACTATGTTCTCTATAAATAAAAATAAAATCTTCAGCCAAAAACTTTATGGTGTAACTTTTCTCTTATGAAAATGCCTGTGATAGTTACAATGCATACTCCCTCATTTGGCCAGTTCATATCTTAGTGGCATAGGGTAGGAGGGAGAAAAATTCAACAGAAGGCATAGGATAATAGATTTAGAGCTGAAAGGGACAATAGAGGTCATTTAAATTTTTTAAAAATTTATTTTATTTTTAATTTATGGAATAAAATAAGCATTTTATAACATAATATAATTTTTTAATGCACATGAAAATGCAAACCTTTTATGTGCAACTGGCTATTCCTTTTAAATATATAACAAAGTTATCATGTAAATTTCTTATTTTCATTTTTTTCTTTTTATTTCTTCCCTTCCCCGACCCTAGGGATGGTAATCATTAAACACTATGATGTATGTATGTAGGTGTATGTAAAATCATTCTATATGTGCTTCTATTTATCAATTCTTTCTCTGGATGCAGATAACATCTTTCATAAGTCCTTTGTAGTTAGTTTGGGTATTTACAATATTTGCTCAAAGTTGTTCTTAAAATAATATTGCTGTTACCATATATAGTGTTCTCTTGGTTCTACTCATTTTGCTCTTTATTATTTCATGCAAGTCTTTCCATGTTTTTCTAAGATAATAGAGCTTATTTCTTACATCACAGTAGTATTCTACCACAATCATATGCCACAATTTGTTCAGCCACTACCCAATTGACGGGCATCCCCACAATCCACAGTCCTTTGCCATCACAAAGAATGCTATCATGAATGTTTTAGAACATACAGATTCATTATATTTTTCCCTTAATCATCTTTGGAAATAGACCTAGTAGCTGTGTCAAAGGGTATACACAGTTTAATAAATCCTTGGGCATAATTCCAGATAGCTCTCCAGAATGTTTGGATCAGTTCACAATTCCACCAATGATGAATTAGTGTCCCAATTTTTCTGCATCCCCTCCAACATTTGTCATTTTCACCTTCTATTGTT
This sequence comes from Petaurus breviceps papuanus, assembly GCF_028583685.1. Lineage (NCBI taxonomy): Eukaryota > Metazoa > Chordata > Mammalia > Diprotodontia > Petauridae > Petaurus > Petaurus breviceps. The sequence continues at coordinate 455,699 of NW_027185664.1, read as the reverse complement.
TTAGCCAATCTGGTAGCCAATAAAATATCTCAAGGTTGTTTTAATTTTTATTTCTCTAATCAACAATGATTTAGAGTATCTTTATATGATTATAAATTGTTTTGATTTCTTCACTGGAAAACTGTCTGTTCAATCCTTTGATGATTTATCAATTGGGAATGACTTGTATTCTTACAGATATGACAAAATTCTTGATGTATTTGAGTTATGAGACCTCTGCTGAAAAAACTGTCTACAAAATTTTTTCTCCAATTTTCTGCTTTCCTTCTGATTTTGGCTACATTTGCTTTATTTGTACAAAACCTTTTTAATTCAATATAATCAAAATTACCCATTTTAAACTCACTGTTCTACATGTTTCATTTATTCATAAATTTTCACCTATCCATAAATGTGATAAGTAATATGTTCTGTGTTCTTCAAATTTTCTCGTAATATCTCTCTTTATATCTAGGTTGTATATCCATCTGGATGATATCTTGGTAAATGGTGTAAGATACTGTTCTTTGCTCAGTTTCTGCCATATTGCTTTCCAGTTTTCCCAACAATTTTTGTAAAAAAATATGATATGCAATATGATGATATACTTGGAAAATCCCAAAGATTCAACTAAAAAGTTAGTTGAAACAATAATTTTAGCTAAGTAGCAAAGTATAAAGTAAATCCACATAAATCATCAGCATTCCTATATATCACAAACAAAATCCTACAAAAAGAGATAGTAAGAAATAGCCCATTTAAAATAACTCCAAACAGTATAAAATACCTGGGAATACACCTGCCAAAGCAATCTCAGAAATTATATAAACAAAATTATTTTTTTAACTTTTATAAAAATAAAATTAGACTTAAATAATTGGAGAAATATTAATTGTTCATGGGTAGGCAGGGCAAATATAATAAAAATGAAAATTTTACCTAAACGAATTCATATATTCAATGTCATTCCAATTAACTTACCAAAAATTATTCTACTGAATTTGAAATAATAATAACAAAATTCATTTGGAAGAAGAAAAAAGTCAAGATTATCAAAGGAACTAATTTTTTAAATGTAAAGGAAGGGGGGTTAGCAGTACAAGATATTAAACTAAATTATAAGACAGTAATTATCAGAACTAACTGGTATTAGCTAAGAAATAGAAAGGTAGAACAATGGAATAGAATAGACATAAACTTTTCAGCAGCAAATAAATATAGTAACCTTAATTTGACAAATGTAAAGAATTCAGATTTTGTGGTAAGAATTCATTATTTCATAGAGGTCATTTTACAAATGGGGAAGCTGGAGGTCAGAAAGTTTAAGTGAATTGCCCAGGGTCACATAGCTAATAACTATCTGAGAGAGCATTTGAACCCAGGTCTTAATAACTTCAAGCTAGAGGATTTCTGAGTTGGGGACTTGCCAGCCCCTTTTCAGAGCTACTCATCCACCTTTGGTGTCCACCTGATTCATCTAACTCTCACCTGTGGCTCCAAGAAACTGTAGTATGGGCATCAATCACACCCCAGTAAAATATGTCAGTGGACTAGACCAGGTTGAGGGTAACTGACAGGCTTCAGATCTGTTGGTGAATTAGGGGGGTATCTACCCCAAGCATGTGAAGACTGTCCCTGATGGAATGGGTGGATGAGAACAATTTGTTCCAGCAGCCATGAAGGCAGCTGAACCAGGGGCTGTGGAGTGCTTGGAGGTTAGTTGGACATTGAAGACACCAAGGTCATCCACTGCTTCCTAGGCCATCTCCAACCTTCTTCACTTTTGTCATGTCACTGAACTTCAATGACTTAGGAAGAGACAGTGAGGCTGACAACCCGGTGCAACTCTGCCTCATTTAAATCGAAGTTAAGTTCATCACCCGTGATGTCATTGGTGCTCTTCAAAAACAAAGGACAAACAACAAAAATCCATCATTCTGAATTATGGATCAATTTTCCATAGTCAATTCTTTATCATTTGAGAAATGATAGAAATGACTTGATTTTGTTTTTCTAAGTCTCATCTTTCTTTCTGAGTCAGAGTTGCCTTTAATTCAAGCTACTGGAGGGCAGGGGACAGCTCTTTATTTTTCTTAGTATGGATCAGGGCAGGGAACCTACACTCTAGAGGGCATGGGTCACTGTCTAGGTCCTGGGGTGCGGCCCTGGACAAGTCCAAGTTTTACAGAACAAATTCTTTTATTAAGGAGATTTGTTCTGTGAAATTTGGATTCAAAGACTAGGATCTTAAAACATGGATGTCAGTCTCACCTCATCTACTAACAAATTGTCTGACATTGATATGGAAAGTCCATGTTTGGAAAGTTTCCAAGTTTGGAAGACCAAAGCCTTAATCTTCCCCCCCAACCCCCGCGTGCCAAATGGCAAGCAGGTAACATTAATATTCAGGGCCAGCAGTTCCCTCTTAGAAATAAGTCCTATCCCTCGTATCACAAATTTCTCCTAGTCCCCTGATGTATTTTACACAAGGCAGTCCTAGGAGATGAAAGGGCTTCCATGCTCCCTGTTCCCCAATCCATCCCACCTTTGAAGTATAAAACCTCTCCCATGAGGGGGACTGTGGACCAGTTCAGCATTGGAGCAAAGCCCTGGTTAACAAAAGCACAGCTGAGATAACTGGAGAACTAGGCAGGATACCTTGAAAAGGCAGGGGGCTGAAGGCTGAGGCCAGCTGTATCAGAGGGACTGCAACCTAAGGTTGAGTGGGAATCATCCACTGAGGTGTGCATTACGTAAGAAACATCAGTAGCTTTGTGAGTCCTGCATCAGTCACTTCCAATGCCTCATAATTCTAGTGAAACAGTGATAACCGTTTCAAGGATAATGCCCTGAAGATAGTCACTTTCTATCTATACAATGAAAAGGGTAGACTCCCTGACCTCGAGGGTCCCTTCTGACTTAAAAACTATGACACTGAAAACTAAAGCCTTCTTTGGTTTGGGATTTCCTCCACAGGTGCCTGGAGACAATTCCAAGATCTGCTATGCTGGTTCTCACAGGGCATAAGGAGCATAAATATCCAGGAAATAACTAACACCATAGATAGCTAGGATTTCTCTGAATCCAATCTAATTCAAAATACATTTATTGAACACTTGTTATGCACAAGACTCTTTGCTAGGCTATGGAGATATGGGGCGGCAGGGCAAGGAGTCACTACTCCACTGGGTGTGAGTAAAGATATCATTCCAGAGGAAACTGGAAAGATCTTTGACAGGGCTAATACTGCATTAATAGCTTAAAAACTGCACTAAGATTTTTGGGACACTATATTTACAAGTGTTTCCCTAACACAACTTCTTTCCTCACCATCCACAACTACAGAAACACAGGTCTCCCCTCTTTCTCTTCTCCAGCAGGAATTAGCTTCCCCTAAAAGTAGACAAAACTGTCCCTGGGACTTGGCTTCCCAATCATCTAAAGGCATAAAGAGTCCCAGTCATGGTCAGTGGAAGAATCACTTGGTGGATTTCTAAGGGTCAAATACATCATCATCATGTCCTTCCCACATTCTGTCCTGAAGACCAGACAGAAGCATTTCCATATGAAGATGAGGACCAAACAAGCTAAGTATCACTGTGTCCTTATTGCATAGCTTTGCTATGTTGCTATGTAAACCTCCTGTTACCTACTCAATGAATTGCAAGTGCCTCATTTTATCCCAACAACAAACCTGAACCCAAAATGCTGACTATAACAAACTCTAGCAGCTTATATTAACTGTCGGAGAGGGAAGTAAGCAGAAGTAGAACAATTTACACAATTGCAACAACATTACAAAGAAAAGCAACTTTGAAAGACTAAAACTCTGACTAGTACAAGTTTAAATCACAAGCCAGGAGGACTTAAGATGAAACACATCACTTACTTCCTGTCAGAAAAGTGATGGGCTTAAAATCCAAAAGAAACACACACGTCTAGACATGGTCCATGTGGGAATGTGTTTTGCCAGGCTGTGCATGATTGTTAAGAGGGTTTTGTTGAGGCGTTAGTGTTGTTTTTCAATGGGGGAAGGCAGTGGAAGGGAGAGACAATGCTTATAAAAATAAATCAATTACTTAATTCTTTTTTTTTTTTTTTTGCTTTATGGAGGGGGGAAGGCAGGGCTATTGGGGTTAAGTGATTTGCCCAGGGTCACATGGCTAGTAAGTGTTAAGTGTCTGAAGACAGATTTGGACTTAAGTCCTCCTGACTCCAGGGCAGGTGATTTATTTACTGCACCACCTAGCCACCCCTACTTAATTCTTTAAACAAAGAAAACAAAATTCCCTGCTCCCAAGTAGATTGATAACTCATCTCTAACAAAGACTCAGATGCAGGGTTTCTTAAAAAACTTTTAAAAATATTTTGAGAAATGCATTTCAGCATAATTGGTTTTCTTTGTAAAACTATTTGTTTTATTTAATGCTATCAGTGTTATTTCAAGAAGGAATCCCATGTTTGGCACCAGATTGCCAAAGAGGCCTATGACACCACAGTGGTTAAGAACCCCAACTCAGAGAATTGACTGGGGGGCTGAGAGATTCATAGTCCAGATCCCACTGTTAGAAGGTGTCATGGCAGAACCTGAACCCACCTTCTTGATACAGAGGCTGGTCCTCCATCTACCACTCTAGGTTAGTGGCTAAAGCAATAATAACATCTATATGTAAAGCTGAAAAGCACTATCACAAAATTAACTCATTAGTGCCTCACTACATTGGAGTGAGGTATGTAATACAAACGTTCCTATATTGATTTTAGAGACAATACACAGGTTCTCTGAAGAAGCATCACCTACCTTAGTTCACACACCTTGCAACCTGATCTGACTCCAAATCCAGGGGTCTCACCCATAAACACACAGGTAGTCAGGCTACACACACACACACACACACACACACACACACACACACACACACACAATTTGTATAGCACAAAAAGTGGCTCATAGGGATTCCTCCAATCCCCCTTCACATTTTCACCCAAGAAATTACCACCCCAATTATATTTTGCAACAAGCTAAAAGTAAACTTCATTTCACTAGGTCAAATACCTTTCACTGAATCTAAAAACAACTTGATTCCTCTCTTTTTATAATTCTCTCCTGAGACCAGTCTAATAAATATGAAATTTGTTGGTCTGGTCATGCTGTCAATAAAATTTTCAAGTTTGACTAGAGTTGAAATAAAGATTAATATCCATATTAGTAAACACAGCTAAACCTCACTGATGACACAGAGAGTTTTACTGCAGGACCCACCCCACCCCCAAAAGCAAAGCAACATATTGCACATGGGACACTTCTCTCCAAACCCTCTTGTTCCCAGAAACCCTCTTGCCCTGCTTCACAAAAATTATCCTCTGTCTTGGAATCCTATTTCATTTTAGGGACTCATACTACCAGTACAATCATGAATAAAGAACATCAGTCAGCTCCTGGGCAAGACCACATTTTGGCTAAGTATAAGCCATATTTATCAGATGAGATAACAAAAGCTGGCTAGTGAATGACTCTAGGAGAGAGTGTGAGGCTGATGACTTTGGGTAGTTCTGCCTCACTTAAATCCCGTTCACGCACAAGTCAAGAAATCACCCTCTTGAAGCCACTTGGTGCTCTTTGAGAGAGAAGGACAAAGGCTGAACAACAGCTAGCTAGCATTGACATAGTGCTTTAAGTTTTTACAAAACTTTACTGTGTTATCTTGTTTGATCCTCATAGCAACCTTGTGAAGTAGGTGCAATTATTATGCCCGTTTTACAGATGAGGAAACTGAGGCTTATAGAAATTGCCCAAGGTCACACAGGTAGTATCTGAAGTACAATTTTAAGTTAGGTCTTCATTAACTCCAGGTTCAAACCTATTATCCACCTACCTTTCTATATTTAGACCAATATGGCATTTATTGAGCATCCTATCACACTGAGGCCTGGGCCAGTCTGCCCTTCTCTTATTGCCTTTATAAAGATTTCCTTGCTTCCAGCAAGTAGGTGTTCCAATCTTTCAATCTCATCACCAATTAAGGGCTTAGCCAATGCAGGCATCTTGGCATCTGCCCTGCTATTGTCAGTCTCTCCACATCAAGAATCAGAAACATTGACCCACAATTGTGGGGGAAATTAACACACTTAGCTTTGGGGAAAAAAAGCTGCTTGGATTTAGAGGGTGAGGCAAATATCACCCTAGTCTTCTGTATCTAGCTGGTTCTAGACCATCCTTCATGCCATCCACCGGAAATACCAAGGTTGAGCCAGGGCCAAAATCTCACCACACACCTATGTGCACTTAGCCTACTCATGTGCACCACTCCTGTTTCTATCTCTTACTTACGGAATAATAAACAAATCAATATGACTATTACAACCAGTAAAGTGCATGACAATCTATTTCCCTATGCCTTCACACTCTAATCTTGGCTGCCTAGTCCCAAGACCCTTCCCATGGGCCAACCTTTTCCTACATGTGCTATTTCCCCTCTAGTAGAGTTTAAGTTCCTTGAGGGTAAGGACTACCTTACTTATAAATTTGTATCCCTTGTGCCTAAACTGCGCCCATGCAGACACTTCCCCTCCTATACCCTCTGTCCCCTCCCCAATAACCTGTGATTTCATTGATATGGAAAATTCCAATGAAGAAACTCCCTGGACCAAAGCAGATGGTATCTGCTCTGCAATTTAAGAGTTGCCTCAGGCACTGGAAAGTTAGGTGAATTGCCCTGGGTCACACAGCCTGTCAGAAGTAGGACTCAAACTCTGGTCTTCTTGACTCCCAAGATCAGTTCTGTATCTCGCATATCACACTGACTCTTCTGCTATAGTAGGTTAATGATAAATGCTTGACTGATCTCTTTCTGTAGCTAGACTTTGGGCAGGTAAAAGCATAGAAGACCACTTCTTTCTTGGATGCCTTTTCCCAGAACTCCCCTGGCTGAAAGCAAAAAATCCAATGACTGTTTTAATTAATATGGGCCCTTAATAAGATTCTTGTACTTTTTTTTATGTTTCTGGTAGTTTTAGCATTTGCTCTAAGCTTTTGATGTTCCTACTGCTTGTTTTTTTTTATGTTTTTAGCATCTAGTCTTGTTACAATCCTGAATGTCAAATTCCATACTTTGTCTTCATACTTCAAGGAGCTTTCATCCCGAATAATTCACTATGAGTAAAAAGAAATTCATTTGGTTCCTCTGTAATAGATTTGTTAAACTCCTCCGTAACATCAAGAAACTGGAAGATGAGGTGGGCATCACTCTTTTGGCAAACTGCGTAGCAGCCTCACTCTTCATTTGAGCACATTGCAGGGATCAAAGCAAATGTAAATAACACTGCTGGGCACATCTGTGAAGGCTGGCCAATCCCAAGAGTCAACCAAATAGTCAAATTAAATAATACATTCCAGGGAGGGTGATGGAACCCACCCACTAGCAACAACAAAGCTTCTACACCTATTAGGCTGCACAGCCATCCTATCAGTAGAGCATATCAAGGATGATGCCACTTTGGGAGGTATGAACTTTTGCTGAATTAAGAGAAGCACAGCTGGGGGATGATGCCACTGCACTTGTCTTTGGTGAGAACACATCTGAAGTATCATGGTACCGTGTTTAGGGCACCATGCTTTGGAAAAAACATTGACATGTTGTAGAAGGCCTAGAAGAAGGAATCCAGAAGAGTGAATGGTTTAATGTCATGCTGTATAAGGATCAGTTGAAGAAGTTAGGGATGTTTAGTCTGTAGTAGAAAAGACCTGAAAATTAGAGGAGGAAATCTGAACAGGGGGAGTATTAGAACAATAAGAGCTATCTTTAAGTATTGGAAGGATAGTCCAATCAATAAAAGAGAAATTAGTCATGTGCTTCTTGGCCTTTGGAAGCAGAATCTGGAAAAAATGGCTGGGAGGTCAATCTAGCCTTGCTGGGAGGACAACTTTCCTAACAATGACAGCTGTCCAAAAGTGGAGTGAGCAGTCTTGATTCTCCCTTCCTGGAGGTCTTTAAGCAAGGGCTGAATGGCTATATAGTAGAGAGGAATCTTGATTAGGAACAGAGATGACTTCCAAAGTCCCTCTCAACTCTGAGATCCATGATTCTACAAACCATGATGGGAAAATCTTCTACACTGCTATCTCTATATTATATATGTGCTTGTATGCATGTGTGTTATGTATATGTATATATGTATATATATGTTTTATAATCATGTTTATATAATCCCACTATATATATACATATATAATTGCATATAAAATACATACATACACACATAGGTATGTAAATATATCCCCTTACCACCAACACTAGTATTGTGGAGCTGCCTCTAGTACAGGCAGCACAGTATAATGGAATTACTACTATTCTTGGAGTCAGGGGGTCTAGGTTCATATTCTGACTCTGATGTTGACTAGGACATGGTAATCTCTCTGATCCTCGGGCTCATATTTAAAATGGGAATTATAATGTTTATAATACATGTCTCATAGGGAAGCCATGAAGAAGATATTTTGTAAACCTTAAAGCACTAATATATACTTTTCTAAGTATATATTATGACTCTATCCTTCAATTTTTGCTATGTGTGCTGGTCTCAGTAAAAGGCTTTAGTCACTGACTCAAGGCCGTTTCCCAGAGAGCAAGATTTCACTGTGGAGCCCACAAACATGAGTGTTTAGGAGGGGAGATCAGCTTATGATAGGTTCCAGTCTCTCATGAGTGGATCTAGTTAGCACATGTGGATGGTTAGTCAGTGACAAACTATCCAGAGCTGACGTATAAAACAAAGCTAATCTAAGTTCCCATTAGGCAAGTTACCATTGTTGTTTGTCCTTCTTCATCCAAGATGACACCAATGACATCAACAGGGTGATGTCTTGACTTGTGAATGATTTGGATTTAAGTGACGCAGAACTGTGCAAAGTCATCAGCCTCAATGTCTCCTCCAGAGTCATCAGAGTCCAGTGGCCAGACCTTTCAACAGCCCAGATGGAAAAAATTACTAGGTGCCTAAGGTAAGAGAAGTGTGCATTCTAAGGGTTATCTCCTACCATAAGCTTCCTCAGAGTCTGAGTTGCAAGGGACCTCAGAAATCATCTGCTCCAATATGTAGCTGAACTCCTCCATACAAATTCCTCCAACATGTGGTCATCCAGTCTCTACCTGAAGACCTCTAGCAATGGGGAAATAATTACCTTTCAAAGTAAATAAAACATGCCATTTATTAAAAATATACATTTTATTCCTTTTTTAATCTTTTTTCAGGGGGGAAGGCAGGGTAATTGGGGTTAAGTGACTTGCCCAAGGTCACATGGCTAGTAAGTGTCAAGTGTCTGAGGCTAGATTTGAATGCAGGTCCTCCTGACTCCAGGGCCAGTGCTCTAGTCACTGTGCCACCTAGCTGCCCTGAACATGCCATTTTTTAAAGGTCTAATTATGTTCTTATTTATATTGAGTTGAAATTTGACTCTTAATTCTGCTCTCTGGAGCCAAGCAAGATCAATGTATTCTATGTTCCACAAATAACTGAAGAGAGTTATCACTATCAATTTTCCTATTTCCAGGCCCACAATCCTTAGCTTCTTCAATTGATCCTCAGGTGATTATGGTTTTGTGGTCCCTTGCCACCCAACTCATTCTCTGTTTTCACCACCCTCTCTCTAGCTTGTCTATTCTTTTTAAAAATACCTTTTTATGTACTTTTTTTTTTACATCACTTAGATTTGCCTGTATCGTTTCTTTCCCTCTCCCAGAGAACAAACCCTTGTAACCACTTTTTAAAAGAGGGGGAGAGAAGAGCAAAACTGATTTTCACATTAAAAAACCCAACACTAAATGCAATAATGCAATGTTTCACACAGGTGAACTCTGACCATTGCAAAGGAAGAGTGGGGGTTGGGGGTGGGAGGAGTCTTATCATATCTCTTCTTTGGGACCAAACTTATTCCTGTTTGTTTCAACCTCATTTAGAGGGAGGAAAGGGCAGAACAAGGTCGACAAGGAGCAAAAGTCCCTTAGGCTGAAGAGCAAGGGAAGAACTAATTGGGAAATCATGCATGAAGGAACAGGCCAGAAGCATCCTATTGATGAGGGGATGATAGGTCTTACAGGGGCTCTAATGACCAGAGTCCCTGAGTTTGCAGTCTGGAAGGAATTCACTAGGCCCAAGCAATTTTTTGAGTTAGGATTGTAAAAGTTTATTGTTACACTATACAGAGGGCAAGAGTTCTTAGGGAACCTGCAAACTTAAAGAAGCCATAGGTATAGTTTTTAAGGAGTCACAACAGTAAATCAGATGTCAATTATGCTAACTAGGTGAGTAAGGGTGGGATTAGGGAGGAGTTAAGGAGTGGTCAGTGCTTAAAGGGACATGCACTTTTAATATCAACTGCATGTGCTTATTGCCCATAATTCACTGGGAAATAGTGCACTGGGGAGGGCTACCTGGAGGTGTGCTTTTAGGCTTGAAACGTCATTGAGTCAGCTAGCAGTCAGGGCTGACTGAGAAGTGCCCAGTCTGCCACCCATCAGTGTCATGTTTGACATGACTTGCCTGAGTTAACTCACAGATAGTACACTGAAGGATTCATAGGTGCAGCTGGCCATTATACTAAGGGGAGATAAACAGTTCATGAATTGTTGCTAGGCAGAGCACTGGCAGGGGGAAAGGGGCAGAGTTAATGCTCTGAGGCTGGGGGGTGGGAATGTAATTTTACAGACTGGTTTTACAAATTGATGTTACAAACCGATATTACAAACTGCTGTTACAAAATGATGTTACAAACATAGATCCCAAGCACCCCTTTACTACTGGTTTTCCAGAACTAGAATAGGTAGCCAGGGCTTTGTGGTATTGTAGAAAGACCACTCCATATAACATTAAAGGACCTGAATCTTAATCCCAGTTCTTCTGCTTATGACCAAAGGGGACACCTGTTCAGATGAGGAACTAAATAACTCTGGAAGCCCCTCTTCCACTTAGAGATTCTACACTTCTATATGATACCCATATGACTTTTGGTAAATCAATTCATCTCTGGCCCCAAGTGTCCCCACCTGTAAAATGAAGAGGAGAGAGGAAAAGGATGCTAGTTTTAGCACCAAATGATTCAGCTTCAAGTCCAGTACTTGTTACATGTGTGACCTTAGTTAAAGGATTTAACCTCTCTGGCCTCTGTTTCTTTCTCTGTAAAATGAGGGGATTTGGCTAAACTACTTCTGAGGTCTAGCTCAAAATCTATAAAATTCCAAGTAAGTGATCCCCACTGAGATCCTTATGGTTGTAAGATCTCTCGGATGAGAGGTATGAGGATGTGACAGGTGCAATGCCTCCTAGGATTGGTTGGGCTAGGTTTTCAGGCAAGCTAGGTTAGTCTTTTTCTCTTACAAACTACCAAAACAATCCTGGAGAATTCACTGGCTGATGAGACTGAGGTTCAAACCATTTTGGTAGCTTCATGGTGACCTAAATAAAAAACTAGTACATGAGGAGTCAGGAGTTTCACCCACCCCCAGGCTTCTGTGTGGCACACCAGCCTGGCCAGTGCACCTATGCTCCAGTGAATCAATGCTATATTCTGGATGAGCGTCCTTTCCATGCCAGGACTACCTACCTCCCTTTGCCTGAAGCACAGATCTCACAGTATCACTGTACACCCTCCCTACTCAATAAACTCCAGTCGCCTCCAGGATCAAATATAAATCCTCTGCTTAGCATTCAAAACCCTTCATAACCTACTCCTTCACCCCCCCCCCACCTTTTCAGTCTTCTTACACTTTACTCCCCTCCATGTACTCTGATCCTCCTTGCTGTTCTATCTCTGTCCCCCATGCCTGGAATACCCTTCCTCCCCATCTCTGCCCACTGGCTTCCCTGGATTTCCTCACGTCCTGGACTAAAATATCATCTTCTACAGGAAGCCTCTCCCAGCTCCTCTTAATCCCAGTATTTTCCCTCCTTTAATGATTTCCTATGTTTCCTGTATGTAGCTTATTTGTACATACATGTTTACTTGTTGTCTTTTCCATTAGACTGTGAGCTCCTTGAGGGCAGGGGCTATCTTTTGCCTCCTTTTATATTTTCAATACTTAGCATGGTGCCTTGCACATAGTAGGTGCTAACTAAATGTTTATTGATTGATTTTATGAACTATTAGATGATCTACAAGGGTCTAATTTCCTGCCGATTTCAAACCTGACACACCAGATCAGCCAGTATTGGGTCCAGCCTACAACACTGGGGCTGAACCAAAAGACCAGAGGCAGAAGGTCATACCCAGAACAGAAGGAGGGGATTAAATAGAATTCTTGGAGCAAATACGTAGACACAGTCTGGAAACAAGCTCCTGTATTTACTGCTGACTAGAACAGTGAAGAGGGACAGTCATCTGCCTTCCGGACAGAGTTCACACCATTTGTCACTCTCAGTTTCTTTGCCCTTGTGTGTGTGTTTTATGTTTTTATATAATGGGACATTCAGGTGGTCAATACCATCTTCCAGCTTCCTTTCTACCAGCTACATCGGGGTGGCACCACCAGCTAGCTCTAAGTGGTAGTCATAGATACATCCCAAATTACAATGCCCAGAACTGAACCCAATAATCCAGATGTGATCTGTCCAGTGCAGACCACAGTGGGACTATTACTGCTCTCATTTTGAGACTTAAAATCATATTAAATTTTTCTGGCAGCTACATCAAACTTTTGACATAAATAGTTTGCAGGTCATTAAACCCCCAGGTCCCTTCCACATAAATGTCTGTCTAGACAGTTTTCCCTTCCTATACTTAGTGGCTTGATTTTTTTAAGCTAAGAAAAGACTTTACATTTTTTACTCTTCTATTTCACACTACCAGAAGTAGCCCATTGTTCCAGCATAGGAAGCTCTTTTCGGATCTTGATTCTATCATACAATGCAACATTTCCTAGGCTGTATCGTGGGTAAGCCTCCATCCATGAGAAGAGGGATTTTGGGAGAAAAGGGAAGAAAAAATGTCTAACAGTGATTTCTTGTCTAAATGTTAAATATAAAATTATTTATATATCCAAACATTTAAGAGGACCTTTTTTTAACACAAAAATTGTACCAATTTCTTCTGTCTTGGTCTAAAACTCCCCTAACTACCTTTTATTACCAAGGCATTTTATATTCCCAAACCTTCCAAGACCAGCATGTATGAATTCTTTTAATATGTTTCAAGCCCAAATTCCTTTGGTAAATTCTGATATAACAACTATCTTTTCTAACATTCTGTAATATGCAAATTGCATGATCGTGCCATATATGTCCTCATTCAAGTAAATGATTAAAAAAAGCCACAAGGACTGAGCTCTGAAAAGCTTCATTAGAGACAAATGTCCCATAGGATCAAAGCTTTAGTACTAGAAGAAACCTCAGAGGTTATTTATTCCAAATCCCTTGTTTTACAGATGAGGAAACTAGTCTCCAAAGAGGTTTAGTAACTTACCCTTGTTCAAAGAGGTACCATACGTCAGAAGTGAGATCTGAACCCAGGTTTTATGACTTCAAAGCAGTACTCTTTTTTTTCCTGTACTAAGTTACCTTTCAACAAGTCAGCAATGATTCATATATCACTATTTTTAGGTCTACTCATGAGTTCACCTAAAAGCTAGGAGTTGACCCGAATGTACTGTTATCTATTTCATATCTATTTTTTCAACAAGGATGCCATGAAAAACTTTGTCAAATGTCTCACTGAAATTCACATATACTCATGTCCTGATTTGCCATTTTAGTAATGCTATTTTTAAAAAAAGCAATAAAGTTAATCTGACATGTTACTGTTCAGTCATTTCAGTCATGTCCAACTCTTCATGACGCCATTTGAGGTCAAAGATACTGGAGTAGTTTGTCATTTCCTTCTGCAGCTCATTTTACAGATAGGAAAACTGAGGTAAACAGGGTAAAGTGACTTGTTCAGGGTCACACAGCAAGTGTCTGAGGCTACATTTGAACTCAGGTCTTCCTGACTCCAGCTACCACCTAGCTAAACTAGTTTAACATGGTTTACTTTCAGTCCATGTTGATTTATAGGGATTATCTATTTCTTTAGTTAAAGGATAATAAACAGAGATAGAGGGAAATTTAACGGGGATTTACTCTAGTTTCCTCCAAAATTAACAATGTTAACTGTCAATCTTGGGGTTTTTCTCAGTTGTATTCTTACACAGGCTGCTCCTCATGCCTAGAATATGCTCCCTCCTCAACTCTACCTACAGGATACAACTTAATCTCCACCTTCTCCAGAAAGTCTTTCCCAAAGGCTTCCAACTGCTAGTACTCTTCATGCCAAACTATTTTGTATTCAAGTGCCCTTTGTTTTATATTTGCTCTGTATCTATTCATTCTACGTCTATTTATATATGGACATGTATATATTGTCTCCTCTGACTATAAGCTCCTTGAGGGAAGGGACTGTTTCATTTATTGTATATCTTTGTATTACCAGCAACTTGAGTATATTTCCTGGTACAAAGTAAGTATTTAGTATATGTTTGTTTTTGATTCCCTAAGGTGATCCAGGTAAGAACTTTTAAAAACAATTTTAGTTATTCTATACTAGATAAACAACAACACAAATCAATATTTCCATGTGTAAAAAAATACTCTTGTGTAGAAAACTGTAGGTATCAATATGTATTGATCATTTTTTAAAAGTACAATCAGTTCGATGCTGAGTGAGAAGAGTAGAGCCAGGAGAAATTTGTACACAATTACAGACACAATGTATGTGTGATGACCAACTTTGATAGACTGGACTCTTCTCAGCAATGCAGTGATATAAGTCAACTCCAAAAGATTCGGATGGAGAAAGAAGTCTATATTCAGAGAAAGAACTAGAAAGAACAGAGTTTGAATGCAGATTGAAGCAAACTAGCTGCTCTCTGTCTTTTTCTTGTTTGGTTTTGTTTCCTCTTTCCCATTGTTCATTCTGTTTGATACAACCCTTCTTTATAACCTGACTAATGTCTAATGTGAAACTATTTGCAGATCCTACACTTGACTGTATGCCGCCATGGGGTGGGGGTGGGGGGCAGGGGGAGGAGGGAGCGAGGGGGAGAAAATGTGAAACTCAAGGAATTGTGGAATTGAATCCTGTAAACTAGAAGTAAACAAACATTAATAAAGACTAAAATTTTTTTGCAAAGTACAATCAGTTCTACTATAATGGAATATATGTATTCTTAAAAATGACCATATGTAGGTTGAGCAATAAAATTCACAGGGCTTATGGGGAAAATGAGGTTGGGGTACAATACTAGAAAACTTCACCAATGACACCCGACAACTGCCATTTTTCTCTTTTCTAATCTTTGCCAATCTGAGGGGTATGAAGTGAAATTCATTGTTTCAATTTCCATTTGTCTTATAATTTGTTATTTGGAGCATTGTTATATCACATTGTTATTATTGTCGATAACTGGCACTTTTTATTTTGAAAATTACCTATTCGTACTTTAAACCCTTTATCTAAAAGCCTCCCCAACCAAGGCACTGCTGTGAAATTCTTCCCAACCCGACTTATAACCCCAGAGCTTCTTCTGCCATTCCTGGCAACACTCCTCTTCCAGTCCAGTGAACACTTATTAAGCACCAACTGTGTTCCAGCTTTCTGATAAGTGCTGGGAATTTAAAAAAAAAAGCAAAAGAGTATCTCTGCCACAAAGGAGTTCATTTTCCAGTGTTCTCAGATTCTGGTGTCTTTTTTGTGCACTCCTGGGATGGATAAATTAATTTATTCATGTTTCCCTTTAGATTTCTTAATCTTGTTCAATCCAATGTCCCTTTTCAATAATTGCTGATAGATATGTGGGACAGTTAGGCTGCTCTATGACCTGTCGCAATGCCATCTTAACCAGAAGTCTCTAAGAACCTCCTTTATTGGATAGTTCCCCTACCTTTCTTCTAGAGAGTGACCAACTTTAGCTGTGTCCCATAATAGTGTCCGGCAAAGGAAATGAGAAAGAAAATGGATTTCTCACTTCCCATCTGATCTCTATTTAAAGACAGGATAGCTGAGGTACAGAGAATTAAAGTAACTTGTGGAGAAGTCACAAAGATCAGAAGACTTGGCAAGAAATCAAATTTAATCTCTTGGCTTTGAAATTTCTCTCTAGTCAAAGTTGTTGTGTCCTTCATCCACTCACTAGGCAAAATCCTCTTCAGTCCAACTTTGTGTATTAAGTGCATCTAATAATGATGTCATGTATATTCAGGATATACAGCCATTTTCATCAGATGACCCTCATCATCTGCTAAAAGTCACAGAGAATTTATAGGATTCCAAGTACTAGGAACCACATGGGCTCCTAGGGAGCATGAGTATCTACCCATAGATGGTCACACCTCCTAAACATTAAGCATGGGTTTGTAATTTTAACAGACCTGGAATAAATGACACCTTCTCTAAGTGAAAAACAACTCAGGGAGAGCAGAATGTTTGAGTCACTCCCAGACATTTCCTAAAAAATAAACACGTCTCCAGGGTCAGAAAGACATATGGATCTACCTTATCAAAAAAAAAAATACTAGTAGAATAACTTGCTGACTGAATCCATCAATTAACTGGGCAGCCAGCCTAATACCATATAGATGAGACCTCTGAGAAACCAATTCCCCCTTGTGCTGATCCCTGATGATGTGCTTTCCTTAAGCATCTGAATGGGGGCAGAATGTGTTTGGCATAAATATATACTTCAGCTCTATTAACTTAGCAATTCAGTGAAGAGACATCATTTGTTTATAGGAGCAGAGGCTCTGATCAACCTACAGAAGAGGTAAGACAGATTTACCTCATTTTTGGTCTATTACATTAAAACCTACTTTTCAATTCAGATTCAACAGATATCTACTTATCAATTCAATAAACATATATTGAGTGCCTAGGAGATGTGGGATGACAAAGTTGAAAGTACACTTGATTTGCAGAGCTGACTTTGCTACTTTCTACCGATGTGAACTTAGACAAATCTCTTAGCCTTTATGAAGTTCAGATTTTCCATCTGTAAAATGAAGGATTTGACTAGAACACAATTTAACTGTTTTTCAGGTCATAGGCCCTTTTCACAATTTGGAAAAGCCTAAGAATGATGTTTTAAAATAATAAAATACATAATGAATTAAAAAATGTATTATTATTGTAACAAAATAAATTAATGATAGTTAATAATAAAATGAAACATTAGCAAATAATAAAATATACAGAATTACAAAGGAACTTAATTCTATGGAAAGTTATCAAAAATAATTTTTTTAATTCGAAGACCCCAAATCAGAAGCCCTTGGAACAGATAGTCTTAAAGTTGGGTTTTTTACATCTCTAAACCACATGCAGAAGGCAGTGTGTTAGATGCTGTGGGACACAAAGAAAAGTGAGATGTAATCCCTTCTCTTGTAGAGATAGAAAGATAAATTAGAAAGTTGTGTTAAATAGCGAGATTCCTTAGCATGTGTTTCCTTAAATTAATTCATACCTGATTTCACAAAAAAATCTGTGAACAAATAATGCATGCCTATATTGGTCAATGAGGACAGGAACCCTGGGAATTTTCTAAATGAAGCCCACTGGACTATTTGATGAGTAATTAGATATAAGGGGAGACTGTTCCCAGGTCTGGGATAGCCCTGTAGTTGCTCTGTCAAAGCCTGGCAATGCAAATGCCAAAGAATGAAAGAGAGCCATCTTCCCAGCTGCCCTCGGTAATGTGGGTATGGAGAAATAAAGGCAAATTCCAGCTCATACTTCTAAGGGGGAAACTTCCTTTCTCACTAGGATGCTAACTCATATAATAATCTCCTCTGAAATGAGAACTGCAATAAATAAATAAAAAAATAAAAGCACTATGGGGTCAATAAAATGAGCTACAAATTTTTCTACAGAATGAGAACAAATTAAAAGAGTAACTTGAGCTTCCCTTTTGAAGTGGAAGATGATGATGTCGACAAGAAACCATCAGCTGGAAGGTGGATTCAACAAGGAGGAATGTTCCAGTTGAATTTCCATCCATTTGTTTAAGTCCAAAGTCCAAATGTCCTCCTGAAAGCTTGCCCTGACCTCTCTCATCATCGCTAACCTTCACTATAGGACCTTGCAAAGCACTTTTTTGGTGCTACTACAATTTTCTTATCATATAACATGTATTTTAGTCTTTTCTTCTTAATTCCTTTCTACATCTTTATCAGGGTAGGGACTATGTCTTGGGTAAACTTAGTACTTTCTGTAGTATCTAACACAGTGTTTGGCACATAGTGGGCCCTAAATAAATGCTTATTGATTTGATTTTGAAAGTAGTTAACACAGAAAGTGAATGCTATGCCATCTCCACCTAGATTGCCAATCAGTGCAAAATGAATCACAGGCAATATTATTCTCATGGAAGTTTTGTTAACAACAAAGGAAATCACCATCCTCTGGCCTTTCTCAGTTAGTATCCAAAGTTAAGATCTCCAGAATTCACATGCCTTTTGGGGAAAGGAGAATGTCTCACTCAAGAAGCTTCAGAAAGCAGCAGGCAACTGAGTCAACCCATTTGTTTAAACACCTTCACTATTTCAAGTTCCTTCACCACCCCAAGCCAGAGAAGGCAAATAGTGCTCTCATGACCCACCCCACAGCCTACAATAGAACACCACCATTGCAGATGCTCATCAGGATGGGAAGGGATCAGGACAGCTCAACAAACTGGATGAAATGTCTGTAAATGGCAGATCTGGTGAATCTATCATGAAGTCTTTGTACCTGAAGGGCACAAAGACACCTTCCCTATACAAATACCCATTAAGAAGCTGAGTGGGTCTTGGCTGCTCTATTCACATATTTCCCAAATCAGGAATGTATGAGGAAAGGGAGATGCTTGAATGTAATGAAGGAGTAAACTTGGAAGACTAGGGGTGGAGCCAATAGAGTGATGAAAGTTTGGCGCTAGTCCACCTTGCCTGGCTTGAAATTCCTTCTTCCAGTGAGGTTCTCTTTTCTTTTCCTTTTACAGTCTTTATTGATGTCTTCTGTTTCTTACATCATCATAGTTATCCCAAGCATCCCTTCCTCTCCCAGAAAACCAATCTTTTAATGGTGTCTTTTGTAAAAGGAAAAAAATCAGTACAATAGATTGATGCATTTAAAGTCTGAAAATATATTCAATGTGTAACACCTGTCTCCGTCCCATCTTCATTAAGGGGTGGGCTAGGGGTTCTCTTGTTATATCCCTTCATTGATCTTTATAATTTTGTTACATTCACTTTTGGTTTCTTGGTGTGTAGATGTTCTTTCCATTTACATTGCTGTGGTTGTGTGTATTTTCTTGGCTCTGTCAGCGAGCTTCTTCTGGTTCAGCTAATATTACTTGGCTCAGGAGCAGCATCTCCTCCACCCCCCCCCCACACACACACCTGTGTGACATGCATAAGTGGGTGTAGTAGATACCACATTATGCTCAGCTGTGTAATTTGTAACTGTTCTTGATTCGATTGGACTTGGAGGGATGTGATAGAGGCAAAGTCTGGTTTTTGGCTGCAGGGGCAGAGATCTGGGCATGAGGTATGATACGATATTGCTACGTGTGTATAAGAGGAATTGAGATTTAGTAGCAGAGCACGAGTCTTTTTAGTACTTGGGCAGATCCTTGGACAGGTGAGCTGAAGTTGACTCCAGGGGAGGAGGAGTACTGAAGGCATGGAGAGAATGTACCCAGGTTCAGGACAACGAAGAACAGGGGCCAAGAGTCCTGACTTAATACTCCACAAACCAAGCATGGAGAGAGTCATTCACAGGAATGAACCAAGGCCAGATGATAGGAAAACCAGGCAGAAGCTCAGCCAGCAGAGCTGTGTAGAAACCAGAGAAGCTGGGGGGATGATGGGGATTAGCAGGACTAGGAGCCAGATGATGTCAGAAAAAGCAGCCAGGTTTCTTTCAGGAAGGCAAGCTATGTTAATACAGAACCAAAGAATGGTTGAGCTGGAAGGGGCCTCTTTGGAGACCATTTAATTCATTCCCTTCTGATTTTATGCCTGAGGAAACTGAGATTCATCTTCATCTCCCTGATCCCAGAAACCCTAGCCTAATGGCTAAGAAATCCATTGGGTCTTCAAAGGACCTCTGCTCAGACACTGGTTAGAAAGTGATACAATAGGAGAGAAAGAAAAAGAAAGAGGGGTCCCAGAAGGGATTTCTCTGTCTTCAACTTCTTCTAAACTAAGCTCAATTAAGCTCCTGAGGGCAGCAATTCAGTTTTTTAAAAATTTCTTCAATATCCATTCCTAAGCACTTTGCACATAGAAGGCCCTTGTTAGATGCTATTGTCTCAAGGCCTCTATATGAGACTCCTTAGAAACCCAAATGAGAGACAGAAAGCAGAGAGAACAAAAGTGAACTGAGTGCTTAAACAATTTGTCAAATCTCCTCTCCACCAGAATCTTTGAAATCATCATTGTTATAAGCAAGAGAATTAATAAGGTGGTACACCTACCTCAAACATGACACCAGCAATGATTTGGGGATGAGGGGAATTAGACTGTGCTTAGAGATTTAGGTCAGGGACCACAGAGTCACAAAACCACATAATGTTATGGTTGAATAGAGCTGAGAGATCCAACCCCCTCATTTCACAAATAAGGTAATTGACTCCAGAGAAGTGAAGGACTATCCAAGGTCATATGTCATGTAAGTATGGCAGAGCCAGGACTTTAACCCAGGTCTTCTGGCTATAAGCTTATATATATTTTGGTGGGGGACAATTAGTGTTCAGTGTCTGAGGGCAGATTTGAATTCAGGTCCTCCTGATTCCAGGGTTGGTACTCTATCTACTGTGCAACCTATCTGCCCTCTAATATTCTTTTCACTACATCAGTGTTTTTCCAACTCTGAACATGCCTAAGTGCCACTTACTTGAAGTCAGGAGATAGAATGCCAGAAAAGCACATTTCTTATTCCACCTCTAACTCTCACCAGCTTTGTGATCATGGGCAAGTCACTTAAGCAGTTTCAGTTTCCTTACCTATGAAATGGGGAGCTTGTCTCATCTCACAGGATTGCCATGAGCCTCAAATGAGACAATATGGAAAAAATGCATTGTAAATATTTTAAAGCGCTAGAAATATCAGTTATTATTATCAGAAGATGTCTATGGGCAGACAGCAATACCTTGCACATTATATCTTCATGCTGACATAATGAATCACATAATCTAAAAATGAGAGGGGACCTGGGAGTCCCTTTCTATAAGAAGTCATCTTGGCCAACCCACTCTTGAACATGAATTCCCTTTAAAACATACCTGATAGGGGCAGCTAGATGATGCAGTGAATAGAGCACCAGCCCTGGAGTCAGGAGGACCTGAGTTCAAATCCAGCCTCAGACACTTAACACAAAAACTAGCCATGTGACCTTGGGCAAGTCACTTAACCCCAACTGCCCTCCAAAAAGCAAAAAAAAAAAAAAAACCCATACCTGATACATCATTCATCCTTTTTCTGAACATTTCCAATGAGGAAACTGGTCCAATTTCTGGATAGCTCCAAATATTGGAAGTTTTTTAAATGACCTCAAACCTAAATTTACTTTTCTACATCTTCTATCCATTGCTCCTAATTCTCTCTATTTGGACAAAGTAAAACAAGTGCAATCTTTCATTTAACTTCCCTTCAAGGAATTAAAGAATGGCTGAACATGTTGCAGTATATGATTATGGTGGAATACTATTGTGCTATAAGAAATGATGAGTTCGATGATCTTAGAAAAACATAGAGGGGCAGCTAGGTGGCACAGTGCCCTGGAGTCAGGAGGATCTGAGTTCAAATTCGGCCTCAGACACTTAACACAAAAACTAGCTGTGTGACCTTGGGCAAGTCACTTAACCCCAATTGCCCTCCAAAAATGCAAAAAAAAAAAAACCATGGAAAGGCACAAAATAATGAAGAGCAAAAGGAGCAGAACCAAGAGAACACTGTATATAGTAACAGCAATATTGTTTTAAGAATGACTAAGCAAATAAGCCATTTTAACTATTATAAATACCCAAATTAACTAGAAAGGACCTATGAAAAAAGATACTATCAGGGCAGCCAGGTGGCACAGTGAGTAAGAGCACCGGTCCCAGAGTCAGGATGACCTGGGATCAAATCTGGGCTCAGATACTCAGCACCACACCCAGAAATAATAACTGGCCGTGTAACCTTGAGCAAGTTACTTAACCCCAATTGCTTAAAAAAAGAAAGAAAGAAAAAAAGACACTATCTGCATCCAGAGAAAGGACTGACAAATAGAAATATAGAATAATTTTACATATACATGCATATCTTTATCTATGGTAACCATATCTAGGGTGGGGAAGAAGGAAGAAAAAAGAAATGTACATAATAATTTTATTATATATTTAAAAGGAACAGCAAGCTGTACATAATAAATTTGCAGTTTCATGTGCAATCATCTTTTTTTCTTATACTGTATTATGAAATGCTTGTTTTATTCCATAAATTAAAAATAAATTAAATTTTTAAAAATAATTGAAGATAATCTTTCATGTTCCCCCTATTTCTTCTTTTCCCCAGATATACACTGTTCTCCATTTACATATAGTTCTTTTAATCAACCCACAAAGACTATTCACCATACTTACTGATTGTCCTTTCCTGGGCTCACTCGAGCTCATTAAAGCCCTTCTCAAAATGTAATGCCCAGAAATTGAATGATATGACAGTGATTCCACTAAAACTGAGACCCTAGGAATTTTGGTGACTCTCTAGAGAATCAACAAAAACCTTTCTCTGCCTCAGCAATACCCCAGACCGTCTCTCTCCCACAACAAAAGTACTTCGCGTATCCCTGATTTTAACAAAAAATGAATGTCATTTTTCCAGAGCCCTTGTCCTTCCTGTTACATTGTATAGATCTATCCCCTGACTGGAAGCATAAATAGTTACTTTAGCAACTTTGGGACTGATGGTCTCATGCTTCTTGAAATTCAGCATAACACTGCATGAGACAAGGTCAGATCTTTCGAAAAAGTTTATCAAAATTTTAAAGCAAAACCTCTAAAGTTTCCATTTTAGTCCAATTAATAAAAATTGTATTGCACAAATCATAGCTTTCTCCCACTTCTCAGTTATAATTTATAAACCAGAGGAATTTGATGAAAGTCCAAGAACAGATGTTTTAGGGAGTTAAAATCTGGATAGATTTTGCATTGATATAAATGCAAAACTATAAACTATCTGATCTTTAAAAGTATTTGAATTTGTGTTTCTTCCAAAATAAGAAACTAGGTTGGAGTTTAAAAATAAAGCTATGTAACTTGTCTTCTCTGTGTAATAACACAACTTTACCTTTGTATAGCAATGGAATAAACATCATTTAATTTATCTTTACAATAGCTCGGGGGTATATGGGGTTCAGGAGGGCTAGCACCCCTGTTGTAAGGAATTGCTAAGCCCTTTTTAGGACTGCTCATTCATCTTTGGTGTCTTCCTGATTCACCCAATTCTCATCTGTGGTTCTAAGAAGCTGTAGCATGTACAGTGGCCAAACCCCAGCAAACCATCTTACTCACTGATGAATTACAGAGGTGTCTACCTCAAGCATGTGACCACTCCCTCCCAACACACACACACGCACACACACACACACACACACACACACACACACAAAATGGCCATGAAGGCAGCTGAAGCAGGTGCTATGGAGGGCTTAGAGTTTGGTCAGACACTGAAGATACCAAGGTTAACTACTGTATTCTGGGACATTGCCAGTTGTCTTTTTTTTTGTCCTTACACTGAACTTCAATGACTCAAGAAGAGAGGGTGAGGCTGAGGACTTCGCATAACTCTGTATCACTTAAATCCAATTCACATGCAAGTCAAGACATCATTGATGATGTCATTGGTGTGCTTCAAAAATGAAGGACAAACAAGAACTACCACAATAGCCTTGGATATTGGTTATTACCTCTGGTGTATAAAGGAAGAAACGAAGCCTCAGGGAAGTCACTTGCCCAAGGTTTTGGAGCCAGGAACAGATATGGAATGAAAACCTGATACGATGAACCCAAATCCTGCTCTCTTTCCATTCACCACACTGCTCATCATTCATATCATATGTTCCACTGGCAATCTCAAAGTGTTTACGTCCATGGAACAAGATATTCTCATAACTTCATTGTGACAACCATGGATGGAGCAGGGGAGTGAATTCCTCTTGCTAACTTGTGCTTTTTGCTTAAAAGTTTCAGGAAACAATAAAGCCACCAAGAAAGAGATCCTTGGAGGGGTGGCTAGGTGGCACAGTGAATAGAGCACTGGCCCTGGAGTCAGGAGAACCTGAGTTCAAATTCAGCCTCAGACACTTAACACTTACTAGCCATGTGACCCTGGGTAAGTCACTTAACCTTGTTTGCCTTGGTTTCCTCATCTGTAAAATGAGCTGGAGAAGGAAATAGCAAACTACTCCAGTATTTTTGTCAAGGGAACCCCAAATGGGGTCATGAAGAGTCAGACACAACTGAACAACAAAGACTGTCATATAAAAACAGAAGCTGGGGGTACCTAGGTAGTGTAGTGAATAGAGCATGGAGTACTGGCTCTGGAGTCAGGAGGACTTGAGTTCAAATCTTGTCTTGGACACTTAACACTTACTAGCAGTATGACCTTGGGCAAGCCACTTAACCCCAATCGCCCTGCCTTCCCCCCTCCAAAATGCAAAAAAAAAAAAATAGAGAGAGAGAAACATCATTACATTTGATGCCAAGCTCCATGATTGGTACTGTAAACAACTCAAGAAAAATATGACAGGGTCTGGCCTCTGAGTTTACAATCCCAGTTGGGTAGCACTCAGATACATTAACCAATGATCCAATTAAGTGTTAAATTATTTAAAAAGGAGTTAGAAAGTATAATAAGGAGGTTGTGACATACAAAAAGTTCTAAAGACATAGTTTCTGGATAATCATTTTATTAATCATACTAGCAGGTAATTAATAATGATCAGTGACACTCTCAAATGTCAATGACCCCTTATAGAACCCACTCAACACTTACATGCCCTTGGAAATGTGGGTGTTCCTGAGGGTGGCAATCAGCTCTGGTTCATTAACAATTAATAAGAATGTATAATACAAAAGGATTGTGGAACTGAATGTTGTAAACTAAAAGTAAATAAATAAACAACTGGGGTTTTAAAAAAAAATTATTATCTATCCAAAGTTTTACTAAGGGAGAAATGGTAGTCTTTCTCAAGTCTTATTCAGATAAGTGATCACCTAAATCCCATTAACTATACCATTTATTAGAATTGTATAAATTAATATTCATCTCACCAATGAATCCTGGCTTCATTTATTATGCAAATGGAGGGATTAAAGAATAATCAAACACAAGAATGACATGTTGGGTTAGGCTATACCTGAAGGTGGTCAATATGTCCCACTCTGCTACAGTTTTTCTCTTTGTTTTTTCAAATGATTGAGAAATGTGGTACTACTTCAATGGAAACACATTTATAAGCATAGAATAAAGTTTGGATGGGAATAGGTTCAGAAAAAAAAAGAATGTTATTATAATGAAATGGAGACCTATTCTAATGAGGGCCTGAAGGATATGACTTTGATTATGTCATTTGCTTCCATATCACCCCCAGCCTTGGGTAATCTAGATAAAGGATCCATCTCCCTGGACCAAACCAGCCTGAGTAGAACACAATGGGCTGGAATTCATCTCAGATTAAATTTTTTGTAAGGTTCTCTAGTTGGGTGGGGTAACAACTCCCCCTAGATAGGATAGTCTAAGTGAAATAAATTTTGAGGAAAAATCAGGGAATTTGCCCAATAATTTGTTACTTAATAATCATTTTTCTCAAGTTTGAAAAAAATAGATTTCTATATCAGATTGCATGCCATCTTGCAGTGAAGGAAGAGAGGGAAGACGAAAAAATTTGGAACTCAAAATCTTGTAAAAATGAATGTTGAAAACTATCTTTACATACAATTGGAAAAAATAAAATACTATTAAGTGGGGGGAGGGGAAATGAGATTCAAGAGAATCACAACAGTTGATGAAAGCATCACAGAAAAGGCTGAATGTAAACAGAGTGATAGAAAAATAGAAATAACTTGAAAATTAGACAATGTGAGACAAAGACTCTAGGCAAACAAAGATGGGCGTGAATGACTATGACATAAATCAGTTCAGAAAGATCTTGGTAAGGCTACTTGTTTGAATTTTTCTAGGCACATAGGGTTGGGGAGGCATTGCCCCACCCCAGCAACAAAGAAACCTTGACCTTTGGTAGGAATGCCCTCTACAATGTTTCCTACAAATATTCATGTAGCTCCCACATATTATATGACTAATCTAGTGATTAGTCATACCTTGCACTTATATAACATTTTTCCGTTTTTCCATTTTGTATCACATTTGTTAGTCTCATATTTCTCAAATCCTCTCCCTCCCTTCCATTCCCACATCACGCTAACATAGTCCTCATTACCTCATTTGTAGACTACAAAAATAGCCTCCTTGCAGGTCTTCACCATTTAACTTCAAACACTATTGGTTCCATTCTGCAGACCTCTGACATGTAGAAATCTATTCATTTCATTTACCCACTAAAAATAATCTTTACCATCCATTAACAGTATCTGTCCACATTGTATGTACCTATGGACCAGTTCTATGGATTGCCCAACCAACTGTGCATGGACAATAGGTACTTTTCATCTGCTTAATTTTTTTTTTTAATGATTTTGAGCATCATTTAAGAAGAATTTTTTTTTTTTGCTTTTTGGAGGGCAATTGGGGTTAAGTGACTTGCCCAAGGTTACGTGGCTATTTTTTGTGTTAAGTGTCTGTGGCCGCATCCAAACCCAGGTCCTCCTGACTCCAGGGCTGGTGCTCTATTCACTGTGCCACCTAGCCGCCCCCTACCAGTGACATTCTTTAGCATAGGCCTGATCATATTACTCCCCCCACTCACAAAGTTTCAGAGGGTCCCTATTGCTTCTAAGAGAAAACAGAAATGCCTGTTTGGCATTTATACATTCTCCATACACAACATGTCATCTCTTTCCATACTTTTACGCAGGCCTGGAACATACTCCCTGGCTTCTCTCCTTGGCCTCTGTGAATCCCTACTTTCATTCCATTCTGTTTAATTACCACCTCCTATGGAAAGCTGTACTTGATTCTCCCCAGCTATTAACAACCTCTCCCTTCCCAATCTTCCATGTTTAAGCATTATTTCTCTTGAGATTTCTTGACATTTAGTTCTTATAGATGGATTTGCTTATTATTTTGTCTATTTCCATAAAGTAACGAATTGACAGTTTGCTTGGTTGGCATTAAATTTATATGGTAATTTGGGCAGTAGTATCATTGGAATTATATTTCCAAGACCCAACCATGAAGAACTAATATTTCTCCAATTATTTCAGTGTTCCTTCATTTTTGTAAAGAGTGTTTTTTAGTGGTAATGATATAAGTCCTGGGTGTTATCTTGATAAATGGATTCTCAGATATTTTATGTATTCTGTAATTTGAGTGGACTTTCTTTTTCAATTTCTTCCTAATTGGTTTTGTTAATAATATAAAGAAATGCTCACGATTTTTTGGGTTTATTTTATATCCTCCTTTATTCGAGTTGATAAATTTTAAAAATTATTTTGTTGAATCCTTAGAGTTCTCTCATTGTATCATCTGCAAATAGAAATGATGTTGTTTTCTCTTTGCCTATGTTTCTTCCTTTGAGATCATTTTCTCTTACTGCTACAGCTAGAATTTCTAGAACTATATTCAATAATAGTGATGATAATGAACACCCTTGCTCCCCCTGCCCAACAGTATAATCTATAAGTTTCTTCCAGGGTCTTACTTCAATAGTAATCCTTTATCTTTCTTTATTTTTTTTAATAAAGCAATTGGGGTTAAGTAACTTGCTCAAGGTTACACGGCCAGTTATTTCGGGGTGTGGTGCTAAGTATCCGAGCTGGGATTCAATCTCAGGTCTCCCGACTCTGGGGCAGGCGCTCTTACTCACTGCACCACCTGGCCTCCCCAATCCTTTATCTTTCAAGCAGCATCAGTCTCTTACTTGAAAGGGACTTATTTCTATCTGCTTATAGATGTCATCAGGTTCCTCTAGTCCAAAAGAAGCCATCCATTAAGTCCTTTTTTAAAATTTATGGAATAAAATAAGCATTTTCATATTATAGTGTAACCAAAAAATGACTGCACAGGAAACCACAAATCTGTTATGTACAATTTGCTATTCCCTTTAAATATACAATAAAATTATCACATAAATTTCTTTTTTTCTTCCCCCTCCCTCTCCAGCTACTGTTATATCTCTTTCCTCCCCTTCATCACTAAACTTCTTCAAAGGGTTGTCTTTATGTGAGACATCCACTTGTCTACTACCCATTTGTCCCTCAGCTTCTTACAACCTAGCTCCTGTCCCCACCATTCTAACGAAGTTATTTTTGCTACGGTAACCAAATGGCTAAACCCAATGGCCTTTGGCCATCCTAATGCTCCCTGACATCTCTGTACCTTTAGCTATGGTCAACCACTCCCTCCTATAATATACTCTCTTCTCTCCACTTCTGAGGCATAACACTTTTTTTGTTCTCTTCTCTACCTGCCTAAACACAGCCTCTCCCTCTTCACTGGCTCCCTTGTCCTATCCCAGACCCTTTAATGTGGATGTTCCCTGAGGGTCTGACCATTCTCAGCTCTCTTTTCTCTCTATGACCTTGTGAGTCATGGAGCTCATTCACAGGGATTTGACTTAAGTTTCTTCTCTGCTGGAGCAGCTGGCTGAGTATTTTTTTTTTGCAGTGTGTCATAGCAAATCATGTATGGTGTGTACATGAGGGAACTGTTCACAACAAGTAAAGAGGTTTTGTGTTCCTTTGGGTGCAGTGCAGTGCCAACTGTGTTGGTAAATATTTAACAATTGGCTCTCAAAAAAAATGTACCCAGGACACACTTTTAAGTTTAATCCATATTATTAGGATTTTCTCCATTACTTTTTAAGGCTATGCAATCACCAAAACAATAAAGCAAGTCCTGATTTGTAGCATTTGATAATTTCCAAAGTATAAATGTTCATACTGAAGACCTAAGGCTTGGCCTTCACTAGCCTATAGAAACCAGCCCCAGCACTCCGGGACCCTCCTTGCCCTCAGTGTTAGCTTCTCTCACAGGTCATCCATTCAGCCCAATGGTTAGCATCCCCTGGGGCAGGAGACAAAGGTTCTGAAAGTGGAGCATGCTCTCCTACTTATTAGTTGCTTCCCACCCACTCACATCTTCCTGGGATGCAGCAGCTGCTGTTTAAGGTGGTGCATGGCTTGCTGAGATGGCATCAGCTGTTCCAACAGATGTGAACATCTCGGGTTTGCAAGTGTAACAAGTGTTTGCCGGGACTGGCTGCTGCCCCTGAGGTTTCACCAGGAGGACCGGAGAAGGGTCTTGCTAATCAGGTCTCTCCAAGACATCAGAAAGGAAGTGACCTTACCTCCATCTCTGGGACCAGCCTCTCTATTACATGAGCTGACAGCAAGAAATCCAATTTGGGCAAGAATTCCCCCAGTAGCAGGAGTTGCTGATTCAAAGGATGATATATTTCTACCCTCTTTTATTAATTGCTGAAGCCTAAATAATAAGAAGGGAAGAGCAAAAGAATGTGACTTCTGAGGAAGCAGATCAAACTGACTTTTTACTGGCTACCCAGAGCCCCAGGCTTGTATTGCAGAGTCTAAACATGTTAACAAAGAGAAGACTGGGGTAAATTTGTCTTGTTTGTCAGCTCAAACGCCATATTGCCCACAGGCTAAAAATCCAATAAAGTTAATTACCAAGCATCTGCCAGAGCAACCCAAGAACTTTTGTAAATGGCTTTTCCCTAACAGGAAGCTAAAGAAAATCATTAAGTCTAGCTAACACATTGAAAGAAATAGCTCCATATGTTATAATGCATAGATTCAAACAGAATTTCCTATTAGAGAAAAAGTCACTTTTGCCCAAAGTCAGGCTAGGATTCTCAATTCAAGAAACAACAGTTTCTTGGAATCCTAGATTGAGATCTGGAAGGGGCCTTAGGATTATCGAGTCTAAAACCTATTTTACAGATGAGGGAACCAAGACCCAAGGAGTGGGGAGTTACTTGACCAAGTCCACACAGGCACAACATGGAAAAGCCAGGATTTGAATCTGTATCTCCTGACTCCAAAGCCAAGATGTTGTGGATTGCATCCTGCTGCCTTCCTGGGTTTTCACTCGGTGAAAATTCATGCAACTGGATCCTCATCACCAATATTTCACAAAGGAATTCCAAGAGCTGAAGCCCTGTTGGTGTTCAGTCGTGTCCAACTCTTTGTGAGCCCATTTGGGGTTTTCTCAGCAAAGATATTGGAGCTATTTGCCATTTCCTTCTCCAGCTCATTTTACAGACTAAGAACTGAGGCCAGCAGGGTCAAGTGACTTGCCCAGGCTTATACAGGTAGTAAGTGTCTGAGACTGGATTTGAACTGAGGTCTTCCTGACTCCAGGGCCAGTGCTCCACCCACTGAGCCACCCAGCTGGCTCCTAGAAATCCTAAATCCCAAGCAAGGGGAACTGACTCCTTAGTACTATGTTAATAATATCTTTAATTTGTATAGTAAAAAAAAATATAAACACATTTGCACATATATAGTATCTTATGTGCTTTTCTCAATAAAAATTTGACATACTGAGGGCAGATCATATTATTCTGATTTTACAGCTTAGGACATGTTGCTGCACAGAGAATAAGTGACCCAACATCACCTGGGTAACTAATTTTAGAACTAGCACTTGAATTTTGATCTCCTGACTTCTAATTTCCTACTCTACCAAACTGCTTTCTTGAGTGGCCAATGATTGTACAGCATAAAGGATATGGAGACCTTAGTCAGAGGATCTGAGTTCAAATCCTTGATTTAAATCCCAACTCTGCTACTTAAAACCTATCTGACTTTTGGAAAGTTACTTAATCTCTCTGGATCTCAGTTTTTTCAATTGTACCACTATGAGCTTCACCTTCACATCTTCTAAGGTCCCTTCTCACTTTAAATCTATGAGCTTATGAACTATTCAATTCAACAATGAATTATTTAGCATCTTCTGTGTTCTGAGCAGTGAGGCTATAAAGTAAAAAAAAATGAAATAGTCCCTGATCTCAAAGAATTTACTCTCTATTGGGGGGAAACAGCATGTGCACAGATCAGTACATGCAAAACAAAGGGATAGGACAATTTGCCCCAGTCTTCTCTTCGTTAAAGTGTTTAGATTCTGCAATCCAATTTCCTTGGGATTTGGAGCTTCTCTATCAGTGAAGGTCAGAATCATCTCTGAAATTTATGGTGATAGAGGGATGCCAAGAACACAGAGCTGAAGCATCATGCCCAGAGTCACAGCTGGTACATGTCGGGGGCAAACCCAGACATTCCTGACTCAAAAATTGGCTTGCTATTCTCTATACTATGCCACCTCTTTGCATAAAAATACACAATAAAATTACAATTACATTAAATTACAATTTGTAAATTATGATAAATTACAATTTTGAATTGCAATCTACAATAAAATTATGGAATAATTCAGGATGAGGAGGTCACTAATAATTGAAGTTAGGAAGAGAAAGAAAGGTTTCCCATGGAAGGTGGCATCTTTGCCAAACTTTGAAGAAAGTTACGGATTCTATAACATAGAGGTGAAGATGGAAGGCATTCCAGGCATCAGGACAGCCTGGGCAAAAGTTCAGAGGTGATAGATGAAATGTCATGTATGAGAAGCAGCAGATATGACTAGAATGGAGAGTTCATGAGGGGCAGGAAAGTAAAATTGGTCTATTAATGCATCTTGAAGTCAGATTGTAAGACTTTAAATGCCTAAGTAATTTGTACTTGATCTTCTACAGGAAACCTTCCCCAGCCTCTCTTAATTCCAGGGCTTTCCCTCTTTAATTACATCCTATTTACCCTGTCCATAGTTTGCTTTGTGTATATTTATGTGCTAGATTGTAAGCTCCTTGAGGGCAGGGTCTGTACTTCTGCCTCTTATTGTTTCCCCAGCACTTAGCACAGCACCTGGCACATAGAAGATTTTTTAATAAATGTTTATTGAATGAATGAATTTTAGAGGCAAGAGGAAATCACAGAGGCTTCTCATATTGGGAAGTAACACAATCAGTTTATGGTTTAAAAGTATTAATCTTGTAACTGTGTGGAGGATGCATTAGAGAAAGTCTTGAGGCATGGAGACTAATTAAAAAGTTATTGAAGTGGTTGAGATCAGAGGTGATTGAGCAGAAAAAAGTGGTATTCATATAAGCATGGAGGTGAGGTCAGATCTAAAAGAATCAACAGTACCCATCAAAAGATGCAAAAGGAAAGTGGATTCACCATTAGGCTGTTAAAAGAGTGAATAAAAGCAAGAATTCATTCATTGGTACTCTAAGGCCTAAAAAGACTTCATTACCAGCCTGTCCCTCAACTCAAGCATAGCCAGAGTAACATCAACAAAAAAAAAAAGAAAGAAAAAACCTTCTCTGTCCAACCCCTATACATTTCTATACCTTTACACATCCTATGCAAGGCTTCCTTCTGGGCAGCTGTCACAGCTTAATCCCAGCTCATCAATCAGAGAAGGAAATGGAATACGTTCTCCAAAAATACCTAATATTCTCTGAAAAACTAAAATCACCACTATGGGCCCAAAGAGTAGTACAGAGGAATCATACATAGCCCTGGACTAGCGGTCAAGAGATTTGTGTTTTTGTTCTGGTTCTGCCATTTACTATCTTCTCAGTTGAGAGTGACTTGTCCTCTCTTCTACTCTAAATTTGGGATTCTGTAACCAAAGTCTTAATCTGAAGTAGCAGCGTGGTGTAGTTGAAAGGATGCTGGGTCTAGAGTCAAGAAGACTTAAGAAGTTGAAATCCAGCCTCAGACACTTAGAAGCTGGGTATGATCCTGCACAAGTTATTTAACCCTATCTGCCTCAGTTTGCTCAACTGTAAAATGAGAATCATAATAGCAACTACCTCCTAAGAGTGTTGTGAGGCTGAAATGAGGAGATATTTATAAAACACAGTGCCTGGCACATAGTAGTTATTTTTAAAACTTTAAAATGTTTCCTTCCTTCCTTATTCCTGAGGAATTTCCTTTTAATCTAATTAATAATACATTAAATCCTTAAGCTCAATGCATATAATGAAGATTCAACTGATTCCCCAGTGCCTTTCTAAGACATGGGCCTGCCTTACTCCACTCCTACTCCCAGGACCCTAAAATCACATCAGGTAGGTAGGTAGTTGCCCACATACAAGGCTAATTCTGCCCTACCCTCTTTAATAGCAAAGAAAAGAAATGTGAACCCTAGAGATTTGTATCAATGGAAATATTGATCTTTTCATGACACCTGCCTGAGTGTGAGGCCTTGCCTGCCCAATATACAAATCATGAGCGATTTTGAGCTGAAATTTTATTATGAGGCCATGTCGCACAAGGATAGCAGCCAGAAACCCTCCCTGCATGTTCCATCAATAAGCAGCAACACTAAACTCTATTAGTAAAATCACCAAGGGTTACAGTTTGCTTCTTAAAACTAAAGAACAAAAAGAGAAGAGAATAGTTCAAACCTGAAAGGTGTCAGCATTTTCTGCTAAGGGCCCAAACTGTGTTCTTTCGAAATTCCTTTCCCCGACTTCATTCTTTCTGAGCCAGCACCAGTCTCAAGTATTTGTAACCATTTGTTTTCTTTGTCTCTTCCCTCTCCCTTACCTCTCATATCCTTTCAGTCACCAAAGCCTAAGGAGGCTACCTCTATACCATCTGTCACTGCCACCCCTTACCAGCCAAGAACAGTCCCCTGTTACAACCTGCCTGTACTATTGCAATAGCCTCCTTCCTGACTTTCTCCCTAACAGAACTCCATGTTCCTTCTCTTGAATCCATCCAGCCTTCACACAGCTCCCAGTATGATCTGTCTTTGGCATTGGTCTGGTCACCTGACTCCTCTCAAAATTCCTAAGTGACTCCCTTTTATTTCCCAAATAAAGTTCAAACTCCTCTGTTTGCCATGCAAGCCCTTTTCCCCACGTTATCTCTTCTCATTCCTCTTCATGCACACTAGACTGCTCTCTGTCTCTTCAGAACAACAGACAGGTGTTCTCCCACCTCAACAGCTTTGTTCATGCCTAGAATAGAAAAGTAATCATCATCTTTCCCTCTTCTCTTGCTGAAAGTCTTTTATGTTTTAAAGGATAATTCCAGTGTAACATCCTCCACACAACGCAACCTTCCTGATCCCTCTGCTCAGTCACGGCCTTTCCCCCTTAGACTCGAAATAGCTTTCTTTTTTGCACCTCTGTAATGAACTCCTCCTGTAATACTGGATAGTAGAGTTAGCTCTGTGGGTGGCATCTCCTAATTCACCCATGAGCTCCACAAGGAAAGTGACTATGGCTTAAATAAACTTTCAAAGTCCCTTAGCACCTAGAGGGATAACACAACAGGCGCTCTTCATAGGTGAAAGATGGGGGGTAGGATGGGAGGAAGCAAGAGAAAGAGACAAAAGATGGATGGATGGATGGATGGATGGATGGATGGATGGATGGATGGAAGATGGGCAGGAAGGAAAGAAAGGCAGAAAGATGAAGGAAGAATCTTTCTAAAACTTAGTTTCCTCACTTGTAAAATATGGACAATAATGATAATACCTATTGCACGTACCTCACATAAGCTATTTTGAGGCTCAAATAAGATCATATATATATATATATATATATACATATATATATATAACATTTTGCAAGCCTTAAAATACATATGTGCCAATTATAATTCAGAAAAACAAAATCACCTCAATTTAGTTTGAAAAACATTTCTTATAGGGTCAGAAACCCAGAGCTGGAAATGTACTTGGTCCAACCCCTTAATTTTACAGATGAGACCTCTGAGTACCAGAGAGGTTGTTACTTTCCCAGAATCTTCCAGGTAGCCAGAAGTAGAACCAGAATTTGAACTAAGGTCCTCTGATTCCAAAGCCAAGGCTCATTCTACTAGATTACCCTGTGTCTGCTTATTAAGTACTCATGAGGTACAAGAAAAAAAATCAAGACCACCCTCTGGGAGACTAGAGGGTCTTCAGAAGGCACAACCAGAAAGAATTCTGGAGGGATTCCCAAGTTCTTGGTAAATAAATACCATTTGGGGCCACAAGCCTAAGGTAATAAAGCAGTGAACCATAGGGTAAGATTGAAAGATGGGAGGAAGGGGAAAAGGCATTTTTCCACCCACAAGTCCCTGTGATATTAAGATAAAAGACATGTTAAAATGTATTCAAAAGGACTATGAAGAAATTAGTCTTTCCCCTTCTACAGCATTATGCCCCCTCAACCCAATAATTTGTTAGAGAACTGTATATAACCCTGTGCTTAGTGCTGGACAGAAAGAGCTTAGCTTCTAAGTGTTTACATACAACCTCAGTTTTCAGTATTATAATCACCAGTTCAAGGACATGAATGAAACCTCTCCAAATCTTTGGAGGGAGACAAAGAGAACTATATGCCCAGGCTGTGCAAATGGGGGACTGCCAGTGCCTCTGTAACAATACCTCCAAATGATCCTTGTTCTATTGACTCAGAAAGCAAGACAAAGCTGGCAGGATTGAGAAGTTACCAAGGTGGGATGTCAATGACTGGATCAGAGGCATAGATCATGAGATCAGGCCAAGCAGAATGGCCTGCTCTCCACCCTTTAACACAAGATGGAGGAGGTAGGTGCTAGTGGGGAGAGATCCTCATATGACTAAGACAATTTAGGAACATGAAATAAGATAGACCATCCAGCTCACCGCCACAGACGCTTCACTCAACTATCTCAACCCTCAGCCTCTATTCTTTTATGTTCAGCTATCTGTCCTACCAGTGGTGGGGAATCTGCAGGCTCGAGGCCACATGTGACCTCTAAGTCCTTGGGTGCAGCCCTTTGTGTCCAAATTTTACATAATAAATCCTTTCATTAAGGGGATCTATTCTGTGAAGTTCAGATTCAAAGGGCCACACTTGAGGACATAGAGGGCCACATGTAGACTCGAGGCCTCAGGTTCCCTCTCCCAATAAACTGAACACAAAAGATTAGGGCATAGCAGCCAGGAGAAGCCATTTAGTCCAGCCTCCTGAATAAACCATCCCAGATATTTAAGAATCCACACTACTTTATAAAGACCGCCAGGGGGGACAGATCCTATCATTTTCCTCAATTCTATTCCAGACTAACCATCCATTTATCTTCTGAATAGAAAGAGGTGTTTCCGCATGGTTAGGAATCATCCATTCATTCAATGTATTCTTGTTAAATGTTTACTAGGTGTCCTTTTTTTTCATTCTTTCCTAAGAGGAGACAGAGAAGAGTTAGTGATAATTTCTGCACAATTAACCCTCAGATCCTGAAATGGTTTAGGCTTCCAGAGTTCTCCCTTCCAGGCAGAATACTTTCAGTATTTCTCTTCCAACATTTGAATCTTCTTTGGTATGAAACCTCTAAGCCCACTCCATATTCCCCCATCTGCTTCCTGAAAGGGAAAAATAATTTTCCACCTCTTCCAAGAAGTCTTCCAAAAAGAAGATGGATTATTTTATTTCTGTTGTCTCATTTCCAGAGACTCCCACAATACCCTCCAAATGAAAAGCATCAAGAACCATTAACACTTGTTAAACATTAGCTACAAGGAATTCTGCTGGGTGTTGTAAACCAGGGATGTCAAACTCAAATAGAAACAGTGACCAGTAATCCCTATATAACCATCTCTATGGCCTGAATATTGTTTGAACTGTAAAATGTAGTATTATCTATATTCTACTTATTTTTGTTTGTTTTGTTAAATATTTCCCACATACATTTTAATTTGGTTCCACACTTGGGAGTGTTGGCAGCCTCAGATTTGAACCTTCATTTGTAAATAATATAAGGAAGTGGCATATGCATCCTCCACCTACAAGAAATATACAACCTTGTTGTGGATTAAAGACACAAACATGCAAAATTAAATAATAATATTTTGTCATAAGCAGACAAAGTAATAGGTTATGGATTCTGAAGACCTAGATTTGAGATGCCAAAAAGTTAAATGGGTATAATAGAAAATAAAGGCTATGAGATCAGAGGAAAAGGCTGGCAGATATTGAAAGGTCAGAGAAATCAATTCAACTGTGTAAACATGGATTTTTTCAGTGCCAGCCATTTGAAGGGCATTGTGGTAGTGAAGTGCCCACCAGAAATTATATACTAGAGCCCCCTTAAACCTGATAGAGGGGATCCCTACTGGGTTCCTTGGAAACTACTTAATAGGCTCCAATAGTAATGTTTCACCTGTGTTGCTAAAACATGTCACAGATTCCCACAGATTCAGGTCTGTTTATGTTTGTATCCAAGGCTTTGCTAAGGGATTATGGCTTCGCTTAGCTTCAGTAGAAATAATACTAAGGCTTTGTTTCAATAGGAATAATACTGAGAATGTTTTGCTTCAATAGACACAATGCTGAAGACATTGTACCCCTTTGAAACATATTCTGTTGCTAGCAATCACATTGTCCATAAAATTATGTCTAACAGAAAGCTCGGGGCTGTCTTTCAGTCTGAGAGTCAGTCCCGGCTGGTTAATAAACACTCCTATTAAATCTTAATTGGCCTAGCCGTCCTGTTATATCTCAGGTATCCATTACAGTAGACTCCAGAGATGCAACAACAAAAATAAAACCATCACTACCCCTTGTGGAAGACTTCGTAGAAGAGGCAGGAAACTAATTTTCTCTTCCAGAAAGCAGGCATTATATACTTCTACTTTCAGGTATCCCATATGGTCTCCAGGACAACTTCAAACCAATTTCAAAAATTCCCTGCTGCTTCAACCAAAAAGTAGCCAATGACTGGTCACACCCACACAATGCTGCCTCGCTCTGGCAATGGTGGCATGCTCTCTCTAGTATGGGAAAAGGACACGGGAAAAGTCTGCCTATTGTTTAGGTTGCAGCCATCATCCAAAGCCCGACTCTCCTCTCCCAATCTCCAGGCAGCCTCCTCTTTCCACTCCTTCTACTTTAAGGTTGAGTAAGTCACAGTCTTTGGTCCTCTGACACAAGTTCAACTCTCTCTCAGAAGGGGGGGGGTAAGAGGAAGAAGAGAGAGAAAGGAAGTGGCACATGTACATCTGCAGATGATAGTTTTTTTTTTTTGTCATAAATGTTATTTATTAAACATTTAAGTTTACAAACTAATGTCCACCAATTAGTGGTATCGATGTAGTTAGAGAGTATTGTGCCTTCTCCAAGCAGCACAATGAGATCCTCCAATGGTATAGTGGAATTTGTGACCCTTTCCAAGGCCCCGGATCTTCCGGAGATCTGAGGTAAGCCCTCACATCTCTCTGTGCTTGTGCACTGGCTTGGTGATCCATTGAGTGTCGGGGTTTCATCTGATAGCTTTATGGAATGGGCCAATAAGAATAACCTCAAAGAATTTGTAGGTTGAATCTTCACCCACCCAGTAGAAGTTCAAGACTCAGGCCCCACAGTGGCGGCCAGCACGTTCTTCTGCCACAGACTGGAGGCTCCTGGCAAACTTGAGCTGATTGACCCCATGATGCACAGGATTGCCGTAGGTGGCACTTTTGGGGACCAGGCGCTTTTGCCCCCATGGTGGACACGAATTTGGTAGATGACATAACCTTTCTTGACCTTGTAGCCCAGCCGCCGGGCTTTGTGGGGCGGGGGTGGGCCAGGGCGAGGTGCAGTGCAGACAGCTGCCGGTACTGCCAGCGGCGCACGTGCAGCAGGAACTGCATGACGTCGGACTTCTTCCTCCACAGCTCCTGGTTGTACTTGTAGGCCCCCATCCTGGCTCGCGCCTAGCCTGCTTGATGGCTGCCGCCGACCGGAAAAGGATGATAGTTGTTTTTAGGGGGTGAATTGTAACTGAGCTAGTTCCAGCCAGTGTGGGGGAAAGAAAGGAATGCATGCCACAGTCTCTGGATCTGATCTGCTTCAATTTACTGACTGTACCCTCCTCCTGACAATCGCCCTGTATGTCACCAACCTGTCTTTAACCAGAAGTCTCTCCCAGGTCATCTCTCAAATTGAGCAAGGGCAGGGGCAATGAAAGAAACAGATCTGAAAGGACAGTGACAAAACGTGCCAATTGGAAGGAATAGTGATAGAACATACCAGATTATCAGAAACTGACAACTGGAAGGAGATCTAGAGGCCATCTGAACCATTCTCCTCATTGTACAGATGAGGAAACTAGGAAAGAAAAGTGACTTGCCCAAGGTCTCACAGGTAAGTGTCTGAGCTGGCATGTGAATCGAGGTCCTGGGATTCCAAAGCCAGTGCTCTTCCCACTGTGCCACCTTGTCCTGGGGCTGGCAAAGGTCTTGGGAAAATATCCCAGTAACAGACAACCTGGTGGGACATAGGAAAACGACACACATAGAATGCGCGGCCATAAGCAAATCACTAAGCCTCTCAGTGTCCCAACCAACTAAGACTGTAAATTGCAGAGAAGGTGCCGGGAAGGAAAGGGAATGACTGGGGAGGGCAGGAGAGGGAGGCTATACATTTCAAACAGAAGAGTTTGTATTTTATTCTAACAGTTATGGGGAGTCATTGAACCTTTTTTAAAGTAAGGGAGTCACGGTGAGTAAGAGCACGAGCTCCAGTGTTGAGAAGACCTGGAGATCAAATCTGGGCTTAGATACTCAGCACCACACCCAGAAACACCTGGCCATGTAACCTTGAGCAAGTTACTTAACCCCAATTGCTTAGGGGCAGCCAGGTGGCTCAGCCAGTAAGAGCACCAGCTCCAGTGTCGGGATGACCTGGATCAAATCCGGGCTCAGATACTCAGCACCACACCCAGAAATAACTGGCAGTGTAACCTTGAGCAAGTTACTTAACCCCGATTGCTTTAAAAAAAAAATAAAGTAAGGGAGTGACATGGTAAGATCTGGGATCTCTATTTGGAAGTTATGTGGAGAACAGATGAGAGAGAGAGGGCCAGGTTCAGATATAAGGACACAAAATTGGGAGACTATAGCAATTGTCTAGGCAAGAAATGATAAGGACCTGGGAATAGGATGGCTGTGACATAAGTGCAGAGAAGAGGACAGATTTGAGATCTTAATCAGCAACACTTGACAATGCTGATTGAGAAAGAATGCAGACAGGAAGTTGGTTAAATGGAAGAATGATGGTGCCTCAGAAAAGAAAGAAACAATGAAGAAGAAGAATAGGCTTAGGGGAAAAGATCATTAGTTCAGTTAGGACCTGTTTGTATGATATGCCTAAGGGGCATCCAGGTGGTAAATCCAGATGTCAGAGATGTAGATCAAGAGAGAGATGAGGGCTAGATATGTAGATTTTGGAGGTATCTGCATTGAGATGACAACTGAATCCAAGGGCAATGATGAGGTCACTGAGAAATAATGTAGTGAAGATGATCCATGACAGAGCCTGAGGGTACACACTTGCATTGGGACCAAAATGAAACTGCTAAGAAGACTTAGAAGGATCCAT
>NW_027185664.1:369205-415032 GCF_028583685.1 Petaurus breviceps papuanus | reverse complement strand
AGAGAGAGAGAGAGAGAGAGAGAGAGAGAGAGAGAGAGAGAGAGAGCACCAAGGTAATAAAAAATAAGGACTAAGACAAGGTCATAAGATTTACCAGTAAACAAATCATTGGTAAATGTAGAAAAAGGAATTTCAGTTGAGTGATAGTGATAGAAGCCAGATAACAATTAATTAAGAAATTAGGAGTCAAAGCTAAGAAAAAGATGAATCTAGAACCCAAATCCTCCCCAGCACCTTCTCTCTGCAAAGATAATCATATTTTTCCCTAGCTATTGGGGTCCTAACTGTGTCTTATTTACCCAGAGTTCCCTACCCTGTAATCTATTATTTTCCTTATCCATGCTATTTATTCCCCACCATTAACCCTCCTCTTCAAATTCAGTCTTCTCATTGACAGTTGGCATACAAAGACCAAGTTATCATGGGGAACCATTAGAGAATAGTTGCTCAGTTGCATTACAGAAAATTCAACACTAAAGGAATTAAAGGAAATACTTTCCATACAACAACCTTAGGAGCCATATACTATGAGGAGAATTATATCTATTGTACAGA
Source organism: Petaurus breviceps papuanus (assembly GCF_028583685.1). Taxonomy (NCBI): domain Eukaryota; kingdom Metazoa; phylum Chordata; class Mammalia; order Diprotodontia; family Petauridae; genus Petaurus; species Petaurus breviceps. The sequence goes on along the minus strand of NW_027185664.1, from coordinate 414,477 downwards.
TTAGAAAACTGAGGCTCAGACTACTTGTAAATTGCTCACTCACCCACCACCAACCACCACTGGCATTATCACCACTTGCCTCTCTGTCTTCAGATCCTTCCTTCTCCACTTCATCCTTCAAACAAACTACTAAAAATAATCTTAACCTCTCAGTGAGTCCAGGCAATTATGTAAGACATCTTATAGTTATGGAGGTGCAAAACTGGAACCCAGGTTTTCCTAACACCCAGCTCTCCATACATATATAGTAGGTGTTTCATAAATCTTTACTGAATTCCACTGAAAAGTCATTTTTTCTTAGTGTACAAAGGATGAGAGAAGCAAGTCTATCACTATCTCAATTCTTCTTTGGATTTAGGACACAGAAGGCAACTGTGAATGTCCTCATATGACTTCATAACAACCTTATCTTTCTCCTCCCAGAGGGAAGATGGATCCATTATTTTCTAGCCAAGCTCCTCATTTTGTATGTTTTCTTGTTCTTTCTTCATAAACTCCTGTCACTCCCTTGTTCATCTGTTCAGTTCTTCTCTTTCCAATATCTACTTGACAGTTTTCTGGTACAGCTGTTTCGCTGAGAGGAATGCAAAATTCTCTCTGCATGACAGAATCACAGGCCAAACAATAAAGCTGTTGCAACACCCTGCTATGGGTGGAAAGAACCTTTAAATGAATATGTCAGTGGTTTCCAGGTGGTCTTTGGCTCACTCTAAAAACAGTAAGAGAGAACACACAACCCCTCCAAACAAGGTAAGCTTTATGCAGGGTCAGGGAACACAGCTGTAAAATGGTGAGACATAAGGAACACCAAAAGGCCCCTTTTACAAAAGAAAATCCCCCCACACACACACACAGCATCTGAAATCATTATATTACACACATTCCTTTAGGTGAAGGTGTTGAAGATCTCTCCTAAATATTTTATCTGACAGTGGAAACAAAAGTAAGCCAATACAAATTATATGTATCTCAGTTTATTACATTACCATCAACTTCAGCTATTAGAAAGCAGGGACCTAGGGAGCAGAGCCAAGATGGCGGAGTAGAAGCAGGACCTCTCTGCTGCTCCTGCTTCCACCTTCCCCAATCCATGTAAAAAGGGGACTCTAAACAAACTTTGGAGCTGCAGAACCCACAAAATGACACAGAGAAGCTAACCTCATGCTGAGGACAGCCCATCAGGCTGGCAGGAATCTGCCACCGAAGTGCTCTGGGAGCCAAGCCCAGGCCCAAGTAGCCCCAGGGTGGGTCTGACAAGCCGCCTGCAGGAGGGACTCCAGATCAGCAGCAGCTGTGGCCATTTCAGATTTATCAACACATAGATGCAAAGGACAAAGTGAGAGGTCAGTGAAGTCTGGACTTTGGGACCCAGTAAGTGGGAGTGCTTGGCTTTTGCCCCTGGGGCGAGAATCTGCTGAGACACCAGCACAGCCAGCCAGCAGCATGTGGTGGCTTCAGCTCCTGGCCTGCAGAGTGTAGGGGGACCAAGCACCAGTCTGAGGGGTAATTGCTTTGCTTTAACCTTCTTGGATCTGGATTGCAGTCTAGGGTGGAGGTCCTGGGGTATGTGTCCAGCTTGTCAGAGAGTGTGGAGACCTCAAAGAGGGCCCCCATCTAATTCCTCTGGCAGCTGAGAAAACCCCAGGGTTTGGGATGAAAGCTCCCGTGTCTGATGGCAGAGTCTTACTGTGGCAAAAAGCCCAGGGGTCAAGTGACTGAGGGGTGACATGACCAGGCAAAGGAAACAAAGCAGACAGAAGATACCAACATTACACTCCTATTTTGGGGACAAAATGGAGCAAAGCATGGAACAGGAGGAAGAGAGTAAAGGCAGAACTCCTGCACCAAAAGCTTCAAAGGAAAATACGAGCTGGTTACAGGCCATAGAGGACCTCAAAAAGCAGATAAAAGAAGTGGAAGAAAAACTGGGAAGAGAAATGAGAACAATGCAAGAAAATTACAAAATGAGAGTCAACAGCCTGACTGAGGAAAATAATACCTTAAAAATAGATTAACTCAAATGTTAAAAGAGGATCAAAAAGGCAATGAGGAGAAGAATGCCTTAAAAAGCCGAATTTTCCAGATGGAAAAAGAATCTCTAAAGCTCAATGAGGAGAATCATTGCTTCAGAATTAGACTGGAACAAATGGAAGCTAATGACTTTATGAGAAATCAAGATGCTGTTAAACAGATCCAAACAAATGAAAGAATAGAAGGCAATGTGAAATATCTCATGGGAAAAACCACCGACCTGGAAAATAGATCCAGGAGAGATAATTTAAAAATTATTGGACTACTTGAAAGCCATGATCAGAATAAGAACCGAGAAATTATCCTCCAGGAAGTTCTCAAAGAAAACTGCCCTGATGTTTTAGAACCAGAGGGCAAAATAGAGCTTGAAAGAATCCACCGATCACCTCCTAAAAAATATCCTAAAAAGAAAACTACTAGGAGTATTATAGCCAGGTTCCGGAATTCCCAGATTAAGGAGAGAATATTACAAGCAGCCAGGAAGAAACAATTTTAATATTGTGGACACACAATCAGGATAACCCAGGATCTGGCAGCTTCTACACTGAAGGATCAAAGGGCTTGGAATACGATATTCCGGAGGTCAAGGGAGCTGGGATTAAAACCAAGAGTCACCTACCCAGCAAAACTGAGTACCATGTTTCAGGGGAAAATATGGTCATTCAGTGGAATAGAGGACTTTCAAGCATTCTTGCTGAAAAAACCAGAGCTGAACAGAAAATGTGACATTCAGATACAAGAAGCAAGAGAAGCAAGAGAAGGTAAACAGGGAAAAGGAATCATAAGGAACTTATCACAGTTGAACTATTAACATTCCTACATGGAAAAACAATCATTGTAACTGATGAAACTTTTCTCAGTTGTTGAAGGGAATAGAAATATATATATGTCTATATGAGGGCTTATGGGCATATGAATACATATGTGAATGTGTGTATATATTTTTACAGGTATACATAGATAGAGGGCACAGGAACAATTTAACAGGAAGGAATGATACTTAAAATTTGAAATTAAGAGTGAGAGAGGAATATAATGAGAGGAGATAGGGAGAGACATAATGGGGTAAACTATCTCATATAGAAGAGGCAAGGGAAAATGGTTACAATGGAGAGGAAGAATAGGAAGGCAAAAGGGAATGGGTCAACCTTACTCCCATTGAATTTGGCTTGAAAAGGGAATGAAATACACTAAATAGAGTATCTCACCCTCCAGGAGAGTAGAGGGAAGGGGATGAGAGGGGGGATGGTGGAAGGGAGGGCAGGCTGAGGGGGAGGGAAGTTGGAAGCACCCACCTTTGAAAAGGGACCAGATCAAAGTAGAAAACAGAACAAGTGGGAGGTGGGATAGGAGGGAGGGAAATATAGTCAGTCTTTTACAATATATCTACTATGTTAATGTTTTGCATTAGCTGCACAACCTATACTGAACTGCTTATCTTCCCAGTAAGGGTGGGTGACAAGGGAGGAAGGGAATGAATCTGGAATTCAAAGTTTTAAAATCAAATATTCAAATATATATATATATATATATATATATATATATATACACACACATATGTATGTACACACACACACACACACACACACACACACATATATATATATACTATCATTAATACTATTTTACATGTAATTGGGAAATAAGATATACAGGCACTGTGGCATTGAGATCCCCTGGAAAAGTCAAAAGGCGTATGGGAGAAAATATGGGAGAGAGCAGATTGGAGGAGGGGATATCCTGTGGGACTGCTATTTTGCGGTGTGGGTAGGGGAAAAACAGGGAGAAAATTTGTAACTCAAAATCTGGTGGAAATGAATGATGTAAATCAGAAGTTAATAAAACATTTTGAAAAAATAAAAAGAAAGCAGGAACCTAGGCAATGGGACACAGGACAGGAAAGTTTCAAAAAGGCATCCGTGCACAAGTGATGGGTTTTTTGAAGGCTTCTGGGTAGCTAGGAATTGGCAAAAGAGAGGAGGACAGTACTGAAAAGTTCCCGTGAGAGCCTTTAAAATGAACCACGTTCAGTTTTACCTCTCGTTAACTCTGCTGCTAAATCAAATGTTCTTTACTGGGGACCCATGAATAGTTTTTAAATTGTTTTGATCATTGAATTGCTTTTTTCTGTAATATTATGTATTTTATTTTATGCATTTAAAAACATTTTTTATGAGAAGGGCTTTATTAGACTGCCAAAAGGGTCCATAACACAAAAAAAAGCTGAGAACTCCCAGTCTGTAGAAATTCTACCAATATCAAACTAATTTGGTTCCTCAAAAGGGGATTCTTCCAAGTCTCCTGGCTGCCACTTACATCATCTTTTCCCATTGCTTCACGCCTTCAGTGGTCAGAGGTATGGGGCCATTATTGCTCCAGCCTCCCAGGGCTAGGAAGTACAAAAGCAAATCACTAACTGTTCAGAGGCATGAGACAACTATTTCTAAAAGCCATGCTTGCCCTTCCTTTGCTCTCTCTCCTATCCTAATTTGCAAACTAATAACCAATTTGCTAACCTTTAATGGAGAAGGAGGATGTTGTCCTGGAAAGAACTCCAGAATGGGAGTCAGAATACTGAGGATACTGTCCAGGTTCTGTCACTACTAATGTATCACTGAGTAAATCAGATCATAACTCTATACCTCAATTTCCTCATTGGTAAAAATGAGAAGTTTTCACTACATGACCTCAAAGGTCACTTCCAGCTCTAAGATTTTATTTTCCTGATCTCTGAGAATCAAGAAAATTTCCACCAATGTCATATATGCAGAGAAGAATTTCTAAGGAACTCAATCTGAGTTGGGAAGAGTTGAGTTACTTTTTACCAAAATGGACAGGTAGACATGTTTGAATTGGGTTTTATTTTAAGTTCCTTTTCATAAAATCTTATCCCCCAAATAGTTTCATGAAACTCTTTTTTTTTATATTTATTTTCTTATTCCTTAATGGTGTGGAAAACCTCCCACACAGAATTCACCAATGTCTTTCTTTCTTTTAGATTGCAAATTAAATTGATAAACAAAACCAGACCTAACAGAGACTCACTTCAGTTAATGCCCTGCATAACTTTATGTGTGCTTTTCAGTGGTCCCTCCCTGATGCTCTAGGCACAAGAAAGAAGAACAAATAGGCATTAAAATCACCATTTGTTATGACAGGTGTCCATGGGATTCAAATCAAATAGCATTTCTACTGAAAAAAAGAAAATGCTGCCTGGTGGACCAAAGGATGGATCTAATGGAGCCATTTTCCCAAACATGAGTCACAAAATTTGCTCTGAGCTTGTGGCCCCAAGGATGGAAACTAGGAGATAAAAACCAGTGTGCAAATACACATTTTGAAATTGACAAATTTTCATTCCATTTCTCGGTTTTGAGAAAACTGGCAAAGAAAGGAGGCCTTCATTACTACAGGCTATACATTTTTTTCTGGGTATCCTCCTATGGAACATATTGACAGGAACACTGGACTAGAAATTCAAAAGGCTTTGGTTCAGGGTTCTGTAGGAGCTTAACTTCCCTCTCTATTTCCTCATCTATAAAATGAAAGAGGGAATCGTATTAGATGATATCTAATGATCCTTTAACTCAGGACCTAGAGAACAGTTGGGAGAAATAACCCTTCAATGAGCACAAACTCACTTATGTGCTATAATGATGTCGGGTCAGCAAGCCCTGGGTTTAAATCTCTCCTCTGACACTTAATGACTGGGTGGCCAAGGGTGAGACTCTTCACTTCTCTGAACATTAGTTTCTGAGTCTATTAAGTGGGTACAATAGCAGCTGAAGAACTTGCTTCTCAGGTTTACTGAGTCTCAAATGGAAATAGAGTATTAAGTGCTTTGTAAATTTTAAAGGTATTATTGTAACCTGAGAATTCTTAATGTTGATTTTTTAAAAATATAATTTGCGCCATGCTCATGTAACTCCAACAAATACTGACCACCCTTCACACTCAGTGTTTGTGATACAGACTACCTTTATGGGTATGTTTACATTATAGTTCAACCTCTGAAGGCTGATGAGAATTAGCTCCAGAGATCACTTTCAACTCACTGAGTAATCAGTCACCATTGTCTATAAATGCCAAGTACCATTGGAATTGTCTGGTCCTTCTGATCCCTGGTTTCCCTTTGCCACCCCACCCCTGATGTTTTATTTTTTTTGTATTTTATTTTTAATTTATGGAATAAAATAAGCATTTCCATAGCATAGCATATTTTAAAAAATATAATTGCACATGAAACTGCAAAATCTATAACACACAGCTTGCTATACCTTTTAAGTATATATATAGTAAAGTTATCTTGAAAATTTCTTTCTTTTTTTCTCCTCCACCCTATAGATAACTATCATTAGACACAAATAATGTGTATATATGCATATATATGTAAAATCATTCTGTACATATTTATATTTATCAAAGCTTTCTCTGGATGCAGATAGCATCTTCCTTCATATGATGTTTGTAGTTAATATGGGTATTTACAATAGTCAAAATGACTTATTTGCTCAAAGTTGTTCTTAAAACAATATTGTTGTTATTGTGTGTAATGTTCTCTTGGTTCTGTTCTTTTCGCTCTTCATTATTTCATGGAAACCAGTTCGTGTTTTTCTGAGATGATCAAATTCATCATTTCTTACAGCACAAGTGTTTTCCATCACAATCATACACAACTTGTTCAACCATTCTCCAATAGATGGGCATCCCCATAATTTCCAATTCTTTGCCACGACAAAGAGAACTGCTATAAACATTTTAGAACATGTAGATTCTTTTCTTTTTTCCTAATCATCTTTGAAAACAGACCAAGTAGTGGTATTACTGGTCAAAGGGTATAGGCAGTTTATTTGCTCTTTGTGCATAATTCCAGATTGCTCTCCAAAATGGTTGGATCCATTCACAACTCCACCAACAATGAAGTAGTGTCCCAATTTTTCCACATCCCCTCCAACATTTGTCATTTTCCCTTTCAATTGTTTTAGCCAATCATCAGAGAAATGCAAACTAAAATAACCGTGAGCCATCATTTTACTTCTCTGTTTGCATACTATCTCTGCCATTACACTGGGAGCTCCCTGAGAATAGGGACTTTCTGTCTTTCTTTATATCCCCAGTGTTCAGCACAGATAAGAAATAGGTACTTTGTCTTTAAACTCAATGGCTTTTTATTTTCATTGCACCAACATGCTGCTTTGCACTAGGGCCCATATGCCCTGGGATTTAGAGCTTTCAGAAGGGAGCTCAGAGATCACCTACAGAGTACCAAGATTTGTTGACTTGGAAAGTATAAATGAAAAGATTCTTAAGAATGAGTGGTGGACAGCAGTGGCCCTACCTTAGGGAAATACACCTGCTCTACTTGGCAGTCTGTTTGCAATAGTCTGGGCAGCCTGACAAAGTCAAATCACCCACAAGAACATATTGTTTTAGCACAATGAATCAGGCCAGTTGGGCTCCAGTCAGCTTCCAGAATTGAGAGCACTGCTTGCAACTGTATTCATGCCAGCTCTTTTAGAGTGAATGAGTTTGTGTGTGGGGGTGTGAGTGTGTATATATGTATATGTATATGTGTGTTTGCGTGTGTGTGTGTCAATAGCACCTATGGGATAATATATGAAAAGTGTTTTGCAAACGTTAAAGTGTTACATGAATGTTGGTGATGATGATGACAGTGATGACAATAATGTTTCCTACCTTCCACCTGGGTATCCTGCCTGCCTATAACCTATAGCATGATGCCACCTTAGAGTGAGGGAAGAAATTTTGATGATTTCTGTGCTTTCTGGTTGTATGAGACAACTTCTGTGACAGGCGTGTCCCCAGTAAAGGCTAAGAGCACAGCAGGGATTCTGTGAGTTCCACCAATTCATATTTTATTGAAAATCAGCCTAGGGAAAATTACTTAAGGTCTCAGTAACCTCAGATAACTTTCTAAGATTCTCAGTTGTAGTACAGTCAGTTTCCTCCCCTAAATCTCCCTATGCCAATTAAATCACAGGTCAGCACGTGCATGCATACGCACACGCACACACAAACATACACACATACTCACACCCACCAATTCTCCCTCTCTGAGTGAGAGACAGAGAAGACAGAGACAGACAGAGAGAGTATGCAGGGGTTGGGGGAAAGATTTTAAAAAGAAAATTAGCCTTCACACTATCTCTCACTCATGTGCTACAAGCTGCTAACCCTTCCTCTGGCAAAGTCTAGAATATCCCAGAATCTCCTTCCCACAAGGGATAGAGAGGGAAACATAATAAAAGAAAGAGAATACTGGATTTGTAATCAGATGTTGTTGCTGTTCAGTCATTTTAGTTATGACTCTTTATAACCCTATCTGGGTTTATGACTATTTAGGGTTTATAACCCTATTCTTAGTAAAGATACTGGAGTAGTTTACCATTTTCTTCTCCAATTTATGTTGCAGATGAATAAATTGAGGCAAACAGGATTTAGTGACTTGCCCAGGGTCACACAACAAATGTCTAGGGCCGGATTTGAACTAAGGTCTTCCTGATTCCAGGTCTGCTGTTCTTTCCACTCTACCACCTAGCTAGCCCTGTAATCAGAGGCCTTGAGTTCAAATCTGTTTCTGCTGCTTCCTTTCTTTGTAACCTTAAGTAAACTACTTAATCTCTTTCAGCCTCAGTTTTCTCTGTAAAATGAGGGAGGCGGACTAGAACTTTAGGACAGCATTTCATAGCTCTAAAACCTATGAAACCAAGAGATGGACCGTGGGACATATACTAAGCAAACATTGAGCCCTTTAGCACCCTCTAATTTTTAAAGTCCTTCCTAACATGATTTCTTCCTCCTTTTCCAGTTTCCCTACACTTCATTCTCCCTGCCCCATACTCTATGGTCCAATGTGACTGACTCCCCATCTCCTGATGGCAAGCATTTTCACTGGCTCTCCCCAATCCTGGAAGATTTGCCTTCCTCACCTCTGCCTCCTGGCTTCCTTAAGTCTCAGCTAACCAACTTCTTCAAGAAGCCCTACCTCTGAAATCATCTGTAATTTGTCCCATACGTAGCTTGCACATAGTTGTCTGCATGTCTTGCTTATACACAGTGGTCTGCGTGACAGTCTTTTACCTTTCTTTGTAGCCCCGGTGCTTAGCACAGGGCCTGGCCCATAGAAAATGCTTAGTAAGTGATTGTTGAGGAGTAGATAACAGATAACAGAGAGAATTGAGCCTTTTTTTCTAAGCTCTCCCAACATTCCCCTTCAAATAACTTTTAAAATGGTGTCAAACTAAATTCTAAGCAGGATAACCAACAAAAAGCACCATGAGTCATTTTCCAACCCAAGGCAGCTTAGGAGGACAGAAAGAGAGATATGTGGATACTGGAGTGGTGGCTAGCTTGAAGCACAGTGTGGCTGTGGACCTTGGAGGCAATGGCATCTATCAACATTGATTGTAAGGAGATTGAACACCTAATAAGAAAGAGACTCCTTTCTGTCTTGGAAAGTATAAATGAAACTCTTTTTTCATTCCCCTGATTCACAGGGGACCTCTGTGGTAGCACTGGGTACAGGTTTGGGAATCATTAGGCAACTTTCTCACACATATCCAGTTCTAAGTCACAGTTCCTGGGTGGAGAGGAATAGTTGTGGCTATAAAGAAACAGGGGTCCTACCTGGGTAAGGAATAGAGTGAAGACCAGGTAGGCAGTGACTAGATCTGTCCCAGATCATACTCACTTTCCCTAGTACAGTTGTGTTCCTGTGGCCTTATGTCCTTGAATTCAACTAAAGAGTGATCAACAAGTATGATATTTCCCTCTCAGTTCTTCCCATTCTATTTTTAGTTTAATGTCAACCAACTTCTCTCCATTCTCTAAGGATGCTTTTTCCTGGTTTCAGTGGTGGACCTTGGGGGCTCATGGGGCTATAAGACACTTGAGAGTGAGCAAGTAGGTCTCACATAACCCTTGACAGATGTATGTAAATACTTCTCCCAGTAATTTCCTAGGGAAGATGATGTTGCTAGGTTATGCCACTAAGACTTGAAGTTATATTGGGAAATATTACATGCCCCCCCCCCCCAGACAGAGCTGCAAAAGCAGCAAAAAAAAAATTTTTTTTAATTGAAGTCCATTCATCTCCCACCCCACTGTTCAACAGAGCCTAACTCTAATATAAAGTCCAAAGTCTAGAAATAAGCTGGAAAAATGACCAAATAAGGGGGGAAAGGCCTAACTACAAAAAAAGGTACTCTGGTGACAGAGAAGCTCAAAATACAAACTCAGAAGAAAACAAGAATAATATGAAAAGAGCTATAAGCAAAGCCTCAAAGAAAAAAATGCAAATTAGACCCAAGTCCAACAAGATTTTTAGAAGAATTTGAAAAATTCTTACAAAGAACAAAAAGTTATTTTAAAAATAAAAGTGGTAGAGAAAAATTGTGAAAAATGAGAGAAATGCAAGAAAATTATAAAAAATTAATAACTTGATAAGAGACACAGAATTACTGGATAACTCCTTAAAAATCAGAACCAGTCAAAAGAAAGCATAGGTACAGAATCTCACCAAAGAAAATAACTCCTTAAAAATTAGAATTAGGGGTGGCCAGGTGGCTCAGCGAGTAAGAGGACCGGCTCCAGTGTCGGGATGACCTGGGGATCAAATACGGGCACAGATACTTAGCACCACACCCAGAAATAACTGGGCGTGTAACCTTGAGCAAGTTACTTAACCCCAATTGCTTAAAAAAAAGTTAGAATTAGTCATATGGAAGACTTCATGAGACATCAAGAAACAATAAAACAAAGTCAAAAGACTGGAAAAAACAGAATAAATGCTTGTTGACTTGACAAAGCACAGCATTCCCTCTGCTCTAGCAAACATCAAAGAACTCTTAGACAACCTTTCCCTGAAAACAAGGCTTCTTCTGCTTCTTTCTACAGTTTCAAGAGTAGGTATTCCTTTACTCTCCTTAATTTCTTACAGAACTGCTTTATCCTCCCATCTCTGAAAAGACATCTTTACCAAGTCACAAACCAGGCACTCTCTCTACAGCCTCTCTACCACCACCACCCCACTCCACAGTTATTCAGCTTGGGACTCTTAGATGATTTCCCAGGATTTGCACAGAAGGAAAATCTGACTTCATGGCCTTTGGGCTTCTCCTACATTCTTCAATCCTCTTGAGTCTTGATAATTCCTCCTGAGGTATCCCACTCCTTAGCCCTATCAATTCCCCTCAACTAACTTTTTGGAAACAGTTCCCTAGTACAGCTGCGTTCCTGTGACCTTATGCCCTTGAACTCAACTAAAGAGGGATCGACAAGCATGATACTTCTCTTTCAATTCTTCTCATTCTATTTTTGGTTTAAAGTCAACCAACCTCCTCCCATTCTCTAAGGACTCTCTTTCCCGAAAAGCCATCTGGCTTCAGTAGTGGAACTTGGGGGCTTGTGGGGCTATAAGACGTTTGGGAGAGGGCAAATGGGTCTGACATAGCCCCTGACTGATGTATGTGTTGATACTTCCTCTCCCAATAATTCCTAGGGGAGATGGCATTATTAGATTATGCTGCTAAGACTTGAAGCAACTTTGGGACTTGGAAGCAGTTTCTATGAATCACTTAAGAAAAATGGTCCTGAGAGTTGAGAACACAATTAAGTCTGAACCTTAATTTTCAAGTTCATCTGGGGCTAAATGATGACAACTAATTACTATACTGAAGCTGTTGAAGGAGGTATAATCTAAGGTGCCCACCAACATCATCATAAGAAGTCTCTCTTCCTGAAATTCTTTACTTCATTTAGTCATATTGCCTGACATTACACCATTAGATATTAATTCATTCAAGTTTTTAAAATATTAACACTCCTGAGATTAAATATTAAACAGCTACATGTCCTTTATTTCTTGATGCAAGCTAAAGGTGGAAGTCATCTTAGAGGTTATTTAATGCATCCACACTGTCTTCTCAGGGGAAGAATACCTCCTATGACATATCTGAAAGATAATCATAAATATTTAAATACCTCCAGCAATGCAGAGATCACTACTTATCATAGTGGATTGCTCCATTGTCAGATAACTCTAACTAGTGCAGAAGTTATTACACTAAGTAAATCTGTTGTCTTTTTCCAGCACCTAAATGAAATCACTTGGACACTTAAGGAATGAATATTTTGATGGGGGGGGGGGGGTGTGGGAAGAGAAAGGGGTAATTTTGGAACATGGGCACTGCCACAAAGAGAAAACCTCAGTGGAATGCTCCAATAAGATATTTGGCATGATCAGAGGGAAGAATGAAAGGTTTTGGAAAGTGGACACAGAAAGAAAGGTGGGAAAAAATTAAAAATTATATGCATCTACAACATAATGTCAAGAGTCAACTTTGCTTACTTATCCATGCATTTATGCATTCACCAATCTTATTAAGGATCTACTATGGAAAAGGAGAAAAAATAGCATAGTCCTTGCTCTCAAGGAGTTAAGGATTGATTTACAGAGATAACTTGGTACAGCAGAAACAGGGCTGGATATGGAGTCAATTAAGCTGGTTTATAATCCTATGTCTCCTACTTAAGGAATGTGTGACCTTGGGCAAACCACTTAAATTCTCTGGTCCTTTGTTTCCTCAGTTGGACTAGATGGTATCTGAAATTCCTATGAATTCCTGCATCTATTTGATAGATTTGATAGATATCCATCTTACCTCCTCAAGCTATGTAATATGCAATCAGATAGGCAAGCCATTGAAATGTTCAGATCCTGGACAGTCGCTGAAGATGGGTTATGAACTGACCTCGGGATTAAACAGAAGGAAGACAGGTGGCTGGATTGCAAAGGTGAAACTGTGCAATGCTTTCAATGATCCTAAGCTGTTTCCTGACACGTCTTTTTTTTACCACCAATATTCTTTGAATGATGGTATGTGGTTGAATTTTACAATACCACAGTCTGCAAAGAATCAAAATTGGAAGTCACCCAAAGGACTAGAGAGATATATGATGTACTAATTGGCTGCTGCCAAAGATGTCTTGTGCACAAGAAATACCATACAGACATGTCCCTGGAAAAGGAAGTGGGTTGTTCATGTAGCAAGGGTGAGGGATAACAGATGGAACAGCAATATGATATTAAAATACCTAGAAGAAGGTCTTACATCACCCAGAAGTCTTATGGAAAGTCACAGCCAAGACTAGCACAAAGTGAGGAGAGGAATATTAGTTGAAAGTCACTCTATTGGAGGGAATACCCACACATGAATCCATGGAAGTATAGAAGGACATCTTTCAGTCAAAAAAGGGGGTCATCAGGAACTGCCAAATTGACCAGGATAATACATATTGGGATAGATTAATAATGATATCATATTTATAAAGCACTTTAAGTGTTAATAGCTGAATTCAACTCAACCAACCTTCATTAACCAAAGTACTCACCTTACAATAACCCTCTGAAGAAGTATTCTTTTCCCCACTTCACCCCTCTCTCTCCCTCTCCCATCTCTTCCTCAAAGAACAATTATCAAACATCACTGTGACACTCTATTGTCCCATGTCTCCATTTAGAGTCCCTGTGATTCAGAGTTACAGGCTACTGCTCTTCCTCATCATCACCCATGTCAACTTCAACCCTCCTAGGTTTCTGTCCCAACCTAGTTTCAACCTTCCATCTTCCCTACAGAATCTGAGTTCTGTGGGTAATAAATTAATACTAGAGCTATTCTTCTTATGCTCCTTTCATCTCCTTACAGTAATGGAAAGCTGGTTTCCCCAAGAAAATACTGAACTTCTGGCTTCTCGAACATTAGATGTTTTATTCATAGCCTCTGCCACAATGAGCCAGGGAGAAAAGTAGGCATGCTTCTTGCTCTTTGATTTCTTTTCTGGACTTGTCTCTTATGGCATTAATTCAGCATCTGCTCCTTCACAAATCTGTGATGACTGAGCCAACAGTTAATTTACATTATGAAATCTCAAGTGGACCCTCAATGCTATATATCTATTGTTTTACTTTTCTTTGACTCTCTGTCCCACTCCCTTCAGCACATCTTCCAAACCTCTTCTTTCCTCAAGTTCCATGTCATACTCTCTTACTTCTTTCAGTAAAAAACATTTCAAAATACTTCACACGCAAAAAGATGAGCCTAACTGTCCTGCCCTTCTTTTCCCCAACTCTACATTTCTTTTTTTGTGCAGAAAAAGTTTTTTATTTATTTAGCATTTTATTTTTTCTCACTTATATGTAAAAAACTATTTTTAACATTCACTTTTTAAATGTTGAGTTCCAAATTCTCTCCTTCCTTCCTCCCTCCCCACCCTGCCTCCATTGAGAAGATCAGCAATTTGATATGCTTCCTTCAGTTACTATGTTTCTCCCCCTCACTATTTCCCTTCCTTCCCTCTCCCCCCTTTCTCTATCCCCTTCCATTCCTCCCTCTCAGAAGAGAAAGGTTTTGTTTGCAGCCATGTGAGATATGAAACTAAAGAGAAAAAAAATCAACTGTCCAACCTAATTCCAATCCAGTCTAGCAAATATTAGGTATCTACTTTGTGCCCAAACCAAAAAAAAGAAATGTGCAAGGCTCTCTACTAAGAATTTTTCTTTTGTTTTTTGAGGGTGGGGGTAAATCTACCTGATTTCAATGGTTATAAATGTGAAGGATTTGAAAAAGCAGAAGACATCCATAGTGTTATGCAATGAACTGCTACTCACCCTCCGTTTGTTTTTTTTTTTTTATCTTGACTTGCACATGAATTGAAGCAAGGCATTTGCATGGTCATCAGCCTTATTCTTTCTTCCAGCATCATTAAAGTTCAGTGGCAAGACAAGTCAGGAGGACTAGTAATGGCCTGGGATGTAGTAGATGACCTTGGCATCTTCAGTGTCTGACCAAGCTCTAAGCACTCCACAGCACTGTTGGAACGAGTTGTTGACCACTAGAATGAACTGTTCCCATCTTCGGGTTCCACTGGGTGAAGTCTTCACATGCTTGAGGTAGACACCTCCTAACTCACCAGGGGGTATGAGGCCCATCGGTTACCCTCAACCTGGTTTAGCCCATCTGTAAAGGTAGTTTAGCAGGGTGTGGCTGCTCCGCACGCTACAGCATCATGGAGCTATGGGTGAGAGCTGGGCAAAGCTGGGCACCAGAGTGGGATGAGTAGCTCTGAAAAGGGCTCAGCAAGTCCTCACACAAGTGCTAATCCTCCATGATCACCACAACTTTGCAAATGACAACAATATTAAGCGGAAGGAAAACTTATATCAAGAACACGGGATGAAGGTGCTGCTAACTAGGAAACTCCCACTACCGACTACTCTACAACTTCAAAAGTCTCAGAAAGTTGTCTGGGCACTGAAAGGTTAAGTTATTTGGCCAATGTTTGTGTATCAGAGGTCTGGGTTTGGATCCATCTTCCTGACTGATTCTAAAGATACCAAGGCACAAACAAAACAGTCCCTGTTAGGGAGCTCACATCCAGCAGTAAGTCCTGTGGCTCCACAGACAGAATAGTCTGTGGCTGGGAAGGGGGTATGGGGGCAAGGACAGAGGAAGTATATCATCTATGCTTGGGTTCTAATCTTGGCGAATTTCCACCCAATGTGATACTCATTTAACTACACTAGCAATATGTCATCTAAGTGGAAACCCTTTCCTCATTCACCCAGCTGAAAAGGCTATTTGAGTCTTCTAACAGTCTTCAGTTACTTGATCATTCCAGACATCTGGTTCCCACAATAGTGTGGGGAAGCCTGGAGCATAGGGGCTTGGGTCAGTCATGTTTTGTCCTGAGAGGGAATGGTAGTGTATAATTATCAATGATTTATTTCTGAATGGGATCTCCCCATTCAGGTTTTTTGGGTTTGTTTGTTTGTTTTTTTAGCAATCGGGGTTAAGTAACTTGCTCAAGGTTACTCGGCCAGTTATTTCTGGGTGGGTGCTAAGTGAGCCCGGGATTCGATCTCCAGGTCGTTCTGACGCCAGTGCTCTTACTCTCTGTGCTACCTGGCCGCCCCTCCCCCCCATTCAGTTTTGAGACAAGATTCCTACAGTGACTTTGCCAGATGTTTCTTAAAGACATTAGGGTCTGGACACAGAGCCCACCTTTCTACAAAAAAAAAAAATCTATTTTCCTCAGTGTTTCCAATCACACCTCAGGCTGACTCCAGACCTGTCATTTGACAAATAAGTACTTAACACATTTGAAAGTAAATTAAATAAGCTGCCCTGCTACCCTCAGCAACTTAATTCATTCTAGTTTTGGAGCAGTTTGCCAAGTGGGGTGTGAAAGTAAATGTTTAACAATCAGTTATCCAAAAATTAGGACAGACTTTCAAGTTTAATCTAGATTATTAACATTTTTTCCATCACTTTCTTACATCTTGAAAATTAACAAAACAAATCAAGTCATGATTTGTAGCATTTATTGACTTCTGAGGTACAAATATGCCAAATGAAAATTTAATAGTCATCTTGAAACTAGTTTGAGCATATCCCTGCTTATAAAGCACCAAAATAATCATGGTTAATATTTAAAGTTTATAAGATGCTTGTACTCAAAACCCTTTGAAGGAAACATGAGTTTTACTACCACTTTCATTTTATAGATGAGGAAATTGAGGCCTAAAAATATTTAATGATGTTCCAAGTGTATCACTGCTAATAGGAATCAGGTCTAGTGACCAAAGCTGGAGTCTTCTGATTCTAAATTTTTAAAAATGGCTGTTTTGTGGAAGAATTAGCTAAAAGAACTTTGCTCAAATTTGTAAAACTGTTTCCTTAGATATTGAACAGCAAGTAAAATTCATTTTTCCAATTGTTTTCTAAGCTATTTATAAAGAATCTGGATTTCTGACATCTCCAATGCACAACTTAAACATCTGGAATGGCTCAAAATGGGGAGAAAATGTTTGCATTCCTTTGCCAAAAGCAAAATTCTAGACTTTGTGGGAGGCAATACTGGATAGTGGTCAGAGTTATTAAATAGGAAGCAGAAATCTTGATTCAATGTGCCAGTGACACATTGTATAGAATTGAATAAAGTCTCATTAAGCCTCAGGCTCTTCATCTGTTCAATGGGAATGATTTTACCTGCTCTCCCCATTAGCAAATCAGGATAAACAGGTCAATAACATGACTGGGACCCTGGTCCTACATAATGACTCAAAAATAAACAATGTGAGAACTGAAAACTCTCAATGTTATTGGAATTTTCTCAAATGTTTAATATGATTTTCTTTTCTATTTTGAATTTAGCTTCAAAATGTCTTCAGCTGCAAAGGTGTGGGCTGTTTTCTAGAACAGAGACATCGCCAAATGTGTTCAGCACTGGGGACTCCTCTACAACATATACCTTTCTACAACTCCCACCCTACATTGCCGCTGTAGCTGACAGAACATTTCCATTCAGGAGGGCAAAGTAGGTTATAACTTTTTTTACCTGGTCCTTCATCCAATTATTTTGAATTTTTTTTCTTTTTATTTGGAGGGGGGAAGGCAGGGAAATTGGGGTTGACTTGCTCAAGGTCACCCGGCTAGTGTTAAGTATCTGAGGTCACATTTTAACTCAGGTCCTCCTGACTCCAGGGCTGGTGCTCTATTCACTGTGCCACCTAGCTACCGCTTATTTTGACTTTTTTTTAAAGACATGATTGTTTCAGGTTTGAGAAAATAGATTAGAAATAATTATTAATAAACTAGTTTTCTACATACCTCCCCTCCCACACACATTTGAATGTAACATGTAACATGCTACTTATATATTTATGAAAAATGTTAACACATTGCTTTCTCTTGGTCAGGCCAACAAGAGATAAGGACAACTAGAGGTGTCAGGGATCAGATTAAAGGACTTCTGGTCTCTTGTCAGAATGTGGGAAAAGCAGACTTTCTCATTGCCCTCTTTCTTTGGTTAACCTTCTGCCTTCCCTCCCCCCACCCCACGCCTCAGCCAATCCAGCACGCAGCCGATTTGGTGCCCCTCATTAGAACTGATGACAGGAACAGTCTTGTCTCTATCTAATAATAGTTCTTTCGGAAGCCCAATGATTGAATTGATTGTCACTGACACAGTGGCAGGGGCAGGGATCTCATCTCCCCAATTTCAGGAAGGAAAACTGGAAAAGACAGTTACTGTTGCAAGCACAGTACAAAAGGAAGTGAGGCAAAGATGTGACCATTTCCCCAAGATTCTCCCAATTAGTCACATCAATTCCTCAGGCTGCTCAAAGCAACACCATCTTTCCAAAGCCATTATTCTCTGTATGAGGAGGTTTTATTTCCAAAGTGAGGAAGAAGGAAGAGACAAGTGACAGGACAATCCACCAGCATCTATGGTGCGGCAGTAGTAGTACAGTGAGGATGTGGGCAAAGACTAGATCCTGACAATAACAGCATGCTGTAGAGAGCTTCTGAAGAGCTCGGAGTCATTCTCACAGCACACGCCATCTCACCAACACTTATCAACCACGGATGGGGATCTACCTGTCACCCTTCAAGCCTCAGCTCAAGCAGAGAAGTAGCACTGAATATGGGGAATCAGTAGAGTATAACAGGTAGCGCTACGGGAGAGGAGAGTCTGAGGAGTGTGTGGATTGAGAATTGGGAGGGCAGAGGCAAAGGATGGGAGGGAACTCCTGGAGAGATAGATGAAGTAAGGAGTGGGGGTGGGGAGAGAAGAGAAGGTAATGGGATAGGGCAAAAAGAGGGTGAGAAAGAAAATAGTGAGTACAAATAAGATGGGGGGAAATTAACAAATAGTAAGTATAACTATGAATGTGAATGGGATGTTTATAGCAGCCCTTTTTGTAGGGGCAAAGAACTGGAAATTGCAGGGATACCCATCAATTGCGGAATGGTTAAACAAGTTGTGGTGTGTGGTTGTGATGGAATACTGCTGTGCTATAAGAAAGGATGAGCTCAGTGATCTTAAAAGGGCATGGAAAGACTTGCACAAAATAATGAAGACTGAAGTGAGCAGAACCAAGAGAACACTGTATACAGTAAGAGCAATATTGTTTTAAGAATGACTTTAAGAGACTAAGTCATTCTATTATAATTGCATAAATTAAAAATAAATGACATATAAAGAGATTCTATCTGCATCCAGAGAAAGAACAGATATAAAAAATATATAAAATATATATATATATATAATATAAAAAAGAATAACTTTACATGTACACACACACACACACACACACACACCTATTTGTGTCTAATGGTAGTCATCTCTAGGACAGGGGTTGGGGGGAGGACAGAAAAAAGGGGAAAAAAGACATGATAATTTTGTTGTATATTTGGAGGGAAAAGCAAGTTAAAAGTACTTGTGTTGACACCTATTCAGGTGTACTAGTGTCTTGTCCTTATAAGAATGGGACCCAGAAAAATACCTGTAAAACTCTAGATCTCATAAGTCTATATTGTGGAACCCCAATGCAGATTCAAAGTGACAATTGGGTCACATTTCAAAGACAATGAAATGAAGGGATATTTTATATTAAACAATATAGAATGGATATATCATATTCCATATTATCCACAAGCATCTGGTTTAATTGAAATAATGAATGGATTATTGAAAGAACAGTTAAGGAAGTTAAGTTCTAATAATTTCTATCAACATTAGAAGGATAATTTGTTCACTGCTTTATGTAATTTGAATAATATACCATTGGGAGGAAGTATACCTCTAGCCAGAATGATAACACCAAATCTGCAAATCAGAGGACAGCAAACACATGAGATCCCAAATAATGAGTATTGGACTGTGAAGTCAGATGTCCCAGCACTGTATCCAGGAACACCTGGTTTGGTAGGGCATGATTTGCATTGTTTAGAGGACTTTTGGTTGGATATAAAAATAAGAAAACTCTCCACTGGAATATGTATGAGAATCCCTAAAAATCATTTTGGACAGATATTACCTAAATCAGGATTAGCAGCTTGAGGAATACATGTATTGGCTGGAGTAATAGATTATAATTATCAAGAAAAAGTTATCATGACATTCCAAAATATAGGTGAAGAATCTATCTAGTTTTGTAAAAATTATAGAATAATTCAAGTGATTATTATTCCTTCTGAAATAATACCCCTTGTGAAAACTGACCCTCTTTCCAAAATAACTATCAGAGTGACTGAAGGGTTTAGTTCTACTGATAGGATAAAATTTAGAGCTAATGTATGGGTAAAGTGGAAGCCAGATGATGTTCCAAAGGCTGCACAAATTATAGCATATGGAAAAGATGATACCATAACTGTTCTTTATTCAGGAGAAGATGATTACCAAACTGTATCCTTAATTCATAAATTCTACCATGAACGAGGCTATGATAGAGGGTTCCTGGACTCCAGAAGCACAACTAATCCTATATCTACCCTGCTTCTGGTTATTGTCTCCTTGTTTCTTTTTGGCTTTTGTTTGTTAAAATTGTTTGCTAGATTTGTTTCCTGCAGGCTTAGTACCCTCCACCTGCAGATGTCACCCCCTATTCACAACTGTGATGTGTCACCCCTGGACCTGGCATCAACCAAGCTCCAGATGCCTGCTAAAGAACTGACCTCTTGAATGGGACTTCTTCAGGTAGGGATAGCTCTATGTCCAATTTAAGCAGGAAGTAGCTATTGTAAGAAGAGACCTTCGGCATTACCTCAAGATTTTGAGCCCCATTTGTTTGAGGGGAGAATGACAGGGTGCTGATGCTCAAGCCCCTTACTAAGATATTGTTTTAGACTTATTTTCTGTTATCCCTGTTATTGTAAAATTTGTTGTAAAGTTCTGTTGACACCAGTTACCCCTAAACTACCATTAACCTATATAATAAAATGTATTGTTAATTGCTGTGTGAGGGACATGAAAGATCTTGGGGCTGATTGTCATGGTAATAGGAATCTGAAAATCTTCCCTGCCTTTTAATAGGCCTAAGGGAATATGAAGATCTTTCCTGCTTTGAAGATCTTCCCTACCCCTTACTAGGCCAAATGTAATCACATGGAGCCTGTGTTGGGAGGAGCTTGCTGAAGGGTGGAGCAGAGTCCACAGGAAGCTGGGAGTCAGAGCAGTTAGTACAGTGGGAGAGAGAGGACACAGGCAAGCAGACAGCTAGGATTGGATTGTGAATGTTTGTGAAGGCTAAAGGATGGTGTGGCTCCCTGCTGTGTTGTGGTGTATTAATTTCTTTGTTACAATGATAAATTTGGTTTCCTGGTGTTGGGATTCAGCTTTCTGGTGTCTGAATAAATGTTTTGCTTCTGTCTTATATAGTGAGAGTCTTTTATATTTTGTGATTCAGAACTGTGCCAGCATAGTCATAGTCCCAGGCAGTGCTGTGAATATTGCATTGGTGTTACATATGGGGCTAACACAATTAATAAAAACTAACAACAGAGAAACCATTAAGTAATTTCTTTATAAAATTTCACCAAAAGTTAATTAGAAGCAATGATGATGATGAAATAGGCCTGAAACATTATGAACTAAACCTCGCAATACCCCAACTACAGGTGAATCTATGAGTTTAAGGGTTTGGGGTGGGGGACTATATGTAAAGATGCATAAAGAGGAGAGAAGAGGAAGCAGATAGAGGTGAATATGTGATGTGTCTTGATCACATAAAAGATTAACAACAAAGGGAAAATAAATTCTGTAGTCTCTTAGAAAGATGGCCTGGAGAAGAATGGGAGAGGAGGCAAAGGGAAAATTAAAACAGAGGAAAAGAAAAGGAGAAATATTGTTTCAATGGTGGGAATTAGTCCCACTGAAAAATGTTCCCCCAAGGGAAGAGAGACATTGATACTAGAAGATGGGGAAACTTAAAATAGATCTAATCTGCAAGCACCCAGCGCTTAGAGAGACCATTCATTCTGCCTCAGAAGGGATATCAGAACTCCCAGGGATAAATGATATCAGGAAGAGTGGGGGGGCACAGATCCAGTGAGATTTCATGGCAACAGTAGAAAAATGATCATAAGCAGGGTAAAAAGTAGGAATGAAGTGCACAGCTGGGGACATTCCTAAGTGATACAATACTTCTCTATCTTCTCTGTCACCTATAGGACTTGGCATTTCTAAGGTTGAGGTACAACAGAAAATTAAGGCAGCTAAATTGACATGGTCCATTTTTATAAAAGTTCTATGCACGACTGTGACATGTGTATTTTGTAGGGCAATTTCAAAGATGCCAGATGTCTTTCTGATCTAGTTTCTCCAATAATTTGTTCAGTTCCTTATTGTCTTTATATTTATATCTCTATTAAAATCATGGCAAAAAAAAGAAAATTAAGGCAGGAGGCAAGTTCTGAAAGAAAAACATATACAATATTCAGAGGAGAATTAATGAGGTAAAATGATAACAAAACCAGAATAATTAAAAATAATTAACAGAGCCTATTGTGCACAGTTATATACTACCAAAACTATAAATGTAAAAGAAATAGAGGACCACATTCAAAAATATAAACCCCTAAATGATCAGAAGGCCAGTTATTTTAAATAGTCAAACCTCAGAAATGGAAATAAGGAAGGAAAGGATTCCTTGTCCTTGTCATAGGAGAATTCTATCAAACTTTTAAATACAATCAGTATGAATATTACAAATCATTTTCAAAAACTGAGAAAGAAAGCACCCTTCTAGATTACTTTTATGTGACAAACATAGACCTACCACCTAAACCAGAGAAAGATAAAGCACAGAAGAGAAAGTATAAAATAATATAAGTAATGAAAATTTATTTTTAAAATGGCAAATAAACTGCTATCAAATGGACTAAAAGAATTCATTTAAGAAATCATTCATCATGATCATCAAGTTGCATTTATACCAGAAATGCAAGGATCATTCAAAATTATGGAAATAATCAATATACATAATTATATTAAAAATAACAACATTCCAAAGCACATGGTTAGCTCAATAGATGAAGAAAAGGCCTTTGACAAAGTATAACAATCATTTATGCTAAAAATCTTACAAAACATAAAGCGAGACCTTTGTTTGTTTTTTTGCTTTTTGGAGGGGGGAAGGCAGGGCAGTTGGGGTTAAGTGACTTGCCCAAGGTTGCACAGCTAGTAAATATTAAGTGTCTGAGATTGGATTTGAACTCAGGTCCTCCTGACTGCAGGGTCAGTGCTGTATTCACTGCACCACCTAGCCACCCCAAGAGACCTTTTTTTTAATATCCTAAAAGCATACACCTACCAAAAAGAAGTATCCTGTGCAATGTGGCTACATTAGAGCCTTTCCCAATAAATAGAGGATGTCTGCTCCTCCCACTGTCTGGAAATGTTAACCATAGCAATAAGACAAGAGAAATAAATTAAAATCATTAAGATAAGAAGAAAAAACTATCCTCTTTGTTACTGAAATCACAATTTACTTAGAAAACCCCAGAGAGTTAGCAATGATACTAAGCAGTAGCTTCATCAAAGTCACAAGCTACAAAATAGAACCTTAAAAGTCAACAGCATTTCTATGTAATTATCAGTCATCACCAATTGCAGGCTTTGTTATAGTCTATAGAAACTCATCTTTGTGCAAGATCACATCATCTCTAAAAATCACATTTCCTCAGTATCCCCTGCCCCTGAAGCTCCTCCCTCCCTGGGAATAGACACAGTAGATGGTGGACATCAGAGACTCCTCACAAATCCTCCCTTTAAGAAGGGAGCCCAGGGAAGCCAATTTATAATTCCCCACCCAGTTATATTGCTCTGGTCTTTATCATGACCCAATTCTCACTCCCCCCTCCCTAGCCCCATTGGCACAACTTTAGTTTCTTTTTAGGTCTTGCCCTCTATTCAGTTATGAGCTCCTTAAGGGCAGGCAAAATCTATTGCCTTTCTTTGTATTCTTAGCACTTTTTATTGTGCTCGGCACATAATAGGTACTTAATGAATATTGACTGACTATTTGTTAACTAATAAAAAAGCCTAAGGAATAAAAAGAAAGAGAAACCCCATTGCAAATAACTACAAAATACATAAAATATTTGGAAAGCAATCTACCAAAGCACACAATACTTGTATGGATTCAACTACAAAGAGATCCTTAAAAAAATTAAGAACAACGTAAATAATTGGAAGAATATTCCGTGCTCATTGCATGCCAATAATAATGAAAATGACAATACTACAAAGTTCATTTGCAATTTTAATGTTATCAAAGAGATGCTTTATAGAATGACAAAATAACAAAACTGATTTGGAAAAATAAAAGATTTGGAAAATTAAGGGCGAAAAGTACTCCTAGATCTCAAATGATATTATAAGGCTGAAGTCATCAAACTAAGCTGGTACTAGCTTAAAAAATAGAGAAGTAGAGTAGTGTAACAGACTAGTCAAGGGAGAATCAGAAAAAATAGAACTCAGTACCTCAGTGTTTCATAAACTGGAAAACAAATTACTTACAAAAAAACTGATAAAAACTTCTAGGAAAATTAGAAAACAGTCTGGAAAAAATTAAGCTCAGATTAACATCTTGCCCCACATTCCACAATACATTCTAAATGAATATATGAGCATAATATTAAATATCATTGAAAATCAGACAAAAAACCAATCATGGATATTCCTTTTTTTTTTTTAAGCAATTGGGGTTAAGTAACTTACTCAAGGTTACAGGGCCAGTTATTTCTGGGTGGATACAATCATGGATATTTCATAGCTATGGGTAGGAGATTTATTCTTAACCAAGCAAGTAATAGTGGCAATTGCAAAACATAAAAAGATATAACTTTGATTATACAAACAAAATAAGAAAGGAAGTTGAATGGCAAAAAAACAAACTTTGTTTCAGATTTCTCTGATAAGGATTTGATATCCAAGATATATAAACAATTACATATGTGAGTGTATATATTTACATATATACTTCTAGATATGTACATATATGTGTATGCATGGGTACATATGATTACATATATGTATATATAATATACACACACCCCAAAAGTCATTCCCAAATAAGTGGTCAAAAGATATAAGCACAAAATTTTCAAAAGAAAAATTTCAAATTATTAAAAAATTACATGAAAGAATGCCCCCAAAACTACAAGAAAATGCAAATCAAAACAACCCTGAGGTTTTATCTTATACCCTGCAAATTGCTAAAGATGCCAAACAGTGAGAATATTCCACGTTGGAGGGGATATGGAAAGACAGGCACACTGGTACATTGTTAGTGAGGCTGTGAAACAGCATAATCATTTTGGAAAGCAATTTAAAATTATGAAAATAACTTGACTAAAATGTCATGCTTTTTCACTCAGGTATTCCATTGCTAGGTACAAGAAGAAAGTCATTATGTAACCCCAAAATATTTATAGCAGCAATCTTGATGATAGCAACAAATTGGAGACAAAGTTGATTGTGGAATGGGTAAATAAATTGTGGTACATCAATGTAATAGAATATTACTGTGGTATAAGAAACAACAAATATGAGGAATACAGAGAAATATGAAAAGATCTATGTAAATTGATGTGAAATAAAGAAAACAGAGCCAAGAAAACAAAACACATTAAGGCTACAAATGGAAAAAAACATACACACACAATCAAAAGAACACACTGCAAAATTACAAAGAACAAGCATGGTTCCAAATGAGATATGAGAGAACATTCTCTCCCTATTGTTCTGCAGAGTTGGAGATCCACATTGTGGTACATTGCACATATGCAAGGATCAGTTTAGTGATAATTTTTTCTCTTTGTCTTTAAAAATAGTTATATGGGATGAATCTTTGGGGAAAAGAGGGGCAGATACTGGTGAAATTTTTTGTAATGCAAAAAGAAATACTAAAAACTTTAAATACAAACTTTTAAAAAAGAAACAAAGAAAACACAAGGGGAGAGTGAAGCAAAAAACTCTTCAAGGAGCCACCAGCTATAAAGAGGATAACAGGAGGTAAAATGGAAAATTTTAATTACATTGAATTAAAAAAGGTTTTGCACAAGCAAAACCAATGCAACCAAAATTAGAAGGAAAGCAGAAAACTGGGAATAAAAATTTTATACCAAGTTTTTCATAAACATTTCATTCCTCAAAATGTAGAGAGAACTGAGTCAAATTTACAAAAATAAGAGCAATTTCCCTATTGATAAAAGTCAAAGGATATGAACAGGCAGCTTTCAGAAGAAATAAAAGCCATATATAATCACAGGAAAAAATGTTCTAAATCACTATTTGAGAAATACACATGAAAACAACTTTGAGGTACCATCTCATACTCATCAGATTGGATAGCACGAAAGAGAAGAAAAATGGTAAATGCTGGAGGGGATGTGGGAAAATAAGTAGACTAATGCATTGTTGGTGGAGGTGTGATCTGGTCCCGCCATTCTGGAGAAGTCCCTGGAACCCCAAAGGACTATAAAACTGTGTGTTCCTTTTGACCCAGCAATACCATTACTAGGTCAGTATCCCAAAGAGATTGGTGAAAAAGGAAAAAGACCCATGTATACAAAAATATTTATAGCTGCTCTTATCGCGATGGCAAAAGAATTGGAAATCGAGGGAATGCCCATCAATTGGGGAATAGCTGAACAATTTATGGTACGTAGTTGTGATGGAATACTATTGTGCTATAAGAAATGATGAAGAGCATGGCTTTAGAAAAATCTGGGAAGACTTGTGTGAACTTATACAAAGTAAAGTAAGCAGAACCAGAAAAGCAATGTACATAATAATAGCAATATTGTAATGACAATCAAGTGTGAAAGACTTGGCTACTCTGATGAATACGATGATACACCACAACTCTAAAGGACTCATGAAAAACATAAGATAGAGAACTGATGAACTCTGAGTGCAGACTGAACCATGTAATTTTTTTTTCTTTATTTTTCTTTCTGCTTTTTTTTTGGCAACACGGATTTTTTTTTTTAAAAAGAAGCCACTAGACAGTGAGACTAGTTCACTTTTATACTCTTATAGACGGAGAAGAATGGTAGGAGATCCTCAATCAGACAATTCTGTCTGATCAGTGGCTTCTAAGCAATGACCCAAGCCCCCAAATCTTATCAGTTTGATTTGAGCAACTCTTCAATGTGATCAGGGACTAACAATGGCTCTCACCAAGCTCTGTGATCATATCAAATTTCTCAGAAATTCCCCGATCAAGCTCCATTATATAGATTATTAACTTCATTCAGTTCAACAAATATTTGTTAAGGTCCTACTCTGTACTTCGCCCTGTGAACAAAATGAAATAGACTCCACCTTTGAGGAGCTGGAGCTGCCATTCTCCTTTTATCCCACATTCTTCAGCCCCCAGCACAGTGCCTTACAAATAATAGGCACTTGTTGATTTTAAGCATTCATTCTTCCTTCTTCCCCATAGGTATATGTAACTGAATCAGTAGGCATTTTTTCAAAACATAGCATGGATTACCTTGAAAGCAACCTTTGGAGCACAGAGCTAAGTGCCAGGTATGTGTCAAAGAATGAATAATACCTCAGGTTGGAAAGACTGAGTTTCCAAATTGCCTTCTTGTAAACCTTTGCCATGCTTCCAGAATGTCTTCCATCTTCTCCATCAGCCTAGGGCTCTGCTGGCAGAGCTAAGAAGGCAAACCCAGAAGGAAGAGAGCATCAAGAAGGCTTCACCCAAAAATCACATGCATATGTGAACTGGGAAGAGTTGCTGCTGATTCCCTAAGGAGTTAGGTCACTGCATTCAGATTCTGTGAGTCAGTCATCAAAGGACACACTGCTTTATGCCAAAAATGCTGTTTAGAAAAGCCTGTTTGAAAAATACACATATACTTTTGCCACATGAAAAAGTCACACATTTTTTTTTATTTGAGACATTGCTGATAATTTTAGAAGCCTGAATGGTATTTATGGACCCAGTCTCATGCCATTAAGAATAATGAAGTCCAAGACTTGAGAGAAGGGGTAATCAGTATGCATGCCATCTTGGGGTGGGGGAAGTAGGGGAGAGATGGGGAAAAAATGTGTAACTCAAAATCTTGTAGAAATAAATGTTGAAAACTAAAAATAAATTTTAAAATTCTGATAAAAAAAATAATCAAGTCCAGTGTAGTGCTCTGAAGAGGTAATACTAACAGGAATGGTTTAAAGAGTAGGTAGAACCAGCATTCTCAAGGTAACTGTCCCTTAGGACTTAACCAAAGAAAAGGTAAAAAATGGTGGGAAAAGCATTCAGAAAATCAGTCAATAAAAAGGATCCAGGCAATTGAAATGAATATGGGGAACCCAAAGAAGGAAGTATTAAGATGGAAAAGGGAAAATGCATAAGTAGAATGATAGAAAGACATTTCATTTTGTTCCTTCAGCAAACTATAAAGAGCCTTGAATGTTATATATAATCATCTTGTAGTATATGTATGATCCAGTGTAGGAAGGGACCTCCAAGGCTATCTAATCCATTCCCCTTACTTTAGAAATGAAGAAACTGAGGCCCAGCGTGCTTAAGTAACTTGCCCAAGTTGTATACTCACACTCACACACACAGAGAAGTATCTGTTTTATATACATATATATATATATATATATATAATACTGTATCTATATTAGATAGATATACACTATTTCTATATTATATATAATGTATGTGTGTGTGTATGAACTTGGATCCTCTTTCCCTTTTCCTCAGAGACACATTACTTCAAGCATCCTCCCTATTCCTGGGAATAGCATTATACTGGGAATCATGAGATTAGGGTTCAAGACCACTCTGTGATTTTCTAGCCACATCACCTTTGGCAGGTCACTACATCTCTGTAAGCTTTAATTTCCTTATTTGTAAAGTAAAGGTGTTGAACTAAGTTAACATCCAAGGTTCCTTCCAACTTTAGACACCATGATATCCTATGGTAGAATCTAGATATCCTGACATTCTTTTCCATATTCTCACTGACAAGACAAATCGTCAGTCAATAAACATTTATTATTATTATGTTGTATGCTAGGCGTTGTGCTAGGTGTTGGGGACACAGAAAAAAGGGCAAAAGTTAGTCCCTGCTATTAGGAGCTCACAATCTAAAAGGGGAGACATGCTACCAATTATGTACTAACCCACTACATACAAGATAA
This sequence comes from Petaurus breviceps papuanus, assembly GCF_028583685.1. NCBI lineage: Eukaryota > Metazoa > Chordata > Mammalia > Diprotodontia > Petauridae > Petaurus > Petaurus breviceps. The sequence continues at coordinate 385,413 of NW_027185664.1, read as the reverse complement.
ACTGGAAATAATCAGCAGAAAGAAGGCACTAGAATTAAGAGAGATCAAGAAAGGCATCCTATGGAAGATATCATTTTAGCTGGGACTTGAAGGATTGAACCTGGAGAACACTGAGGAGTCTGATCAAATCAGCTGGATTTGACACTGACAATGTCAAAAATTCAATATCATCCTAAATGGAGATTTAAATCCTCTAGAACCTTAATTAGAAATTCTAATACAGAGAGAAAAATCAGGTGGAAAGGGAGAGGGAGAGGTAAAATGGCTTAATACATGAACTCTCCTATTAAGGAGACTATAAACAGTTCTCTTGGGATTTGAAGAAGATGAGGAATTGGGAAGATAGGAGGTCCAAAGGGAATGGGAGTTAGGGTGGAGAAGAATAATGGGTCAGATGCTGAAATTATTTGAGAGGAGGGAAAGTAGCAAGGGAGGAGGGAGAAAAAAAATTGGAACTCAAAATCTTGTGAAAATGAATGCTAAAAACTACCTTTGCCTGTAATTGGAAAAAATAAAATACTATTAAATGGGGAAAAGGTGGAACTGAAGCTAAGTGTTGAAGGTTGGACAGGATCTGAATAGATGGAAGGCTAGGTAGCATAAGCAAAGGAAGGGACACTGAAGAAGGCAAAATGTAATCAGGCAAGAGCAATTGGTCAAATTTAGGTGGAGGTACAGGACATGTGATTTTCATTCTCAAATGTATTTGGGAAAACACAAGTCTTTAAGTGATCTCAAGCTGCTCACCCGAACATAAAAATCTCTCTAACAGTATTTTTCCAGTGATGCTACAGGGCTGTCAGTCATGGATTCTCAAGGAACTGAAATTGCAGGTAATCCAAAGAGAATGGGGAGATCCATGACGGGTGTAAGTAGGCTGCAATACATTAAGAATCATGATTTGCTCATGAGGCATGGTGTAAAGAGATGTATCCAGGAAACATGTGATCAGAGAAGGAGGCAAGCTTGTCATGTAGTGAGACCAAGGGATGAGAGCCCCAGAGCTGTTCCTCTGAGATGGGAAATGTGCCCAGAAATGTAGGCAGATCTTCTGGGAAGGATATAAGGTGCTGAAGGAATAGAACTACATAGGGTCAGAAGACAGTGTATGAGGGGCACCACTGGATGAGACCATTGCAATCTGAGCACTGAAATATGGAGCAGGATATTGGGGTGGATGGGGATCTATGCAGAGAAGTAAAGGGAAATAATACTGTAAAGGTGGCTAGGGGCCAGATTACAAAAGGCCTTCAATGCCAGAGTGAAAAATTAGACTTGGGGAAGCTAGGTGGCAGTGAATAGAGCATCAGCCCTGGAGTCAGGAGGACCTGAGTTCAAATCCAGCCTCAGACACTTGACACTTACCAGCTGTGTGACCTTGGGCAAGTCACTTAACCCCAGTTGCCTTGCCTTCCTCCGAAAAATTAGCCTTTATTTGGCCATCAGTGAAGCAGTCAAGCTTCAATGGAAATAGAAAGCTCTGAATTTGGTGTCAGAAGATCTGGGTTCAAATTCCAGCTAGTAAATTAGGTCCTGAGGACTTTGTGAAATAGTTGGACTAGATCACCTCTAACTCTTCCTTCCCATACTAAATTTGTGGTTCTATTTATTAATAATAGTCACAGTTTCTATGAATATAAGTTCATAGGATTCCACAAAATGCTTAACATTTTATTCCATTTGATCTTCACAACATTCCTGTGAGGTAAGTATTGCAAGCATTATTTTCCTCATTTTACAAATGAGGAAAATGAGTTTCAAAGAGATGAAGTGTGAAGCTTATGATTACAATGAAAGAATTAGAAGCAAGATTCAAACCCAGGTACCACAACTGCAAGTGTTTCCCACTGTCCCATACTGCCTCTCACTACCTGAAAACCAAGTAAGTAAGATTCAGTCTATGCCAGCTGCATAACAATTTTCCTCAGTGCTGGGCTTTGTGAAAGATTTAGAGAAAGGGCTTTACACATTTCTGTGCTGAAAAACAATTCTTCCAGGAGTTTTCCTCATGTTACAAAACAAGAAAACAAAATAAATTAATAAAAATCCATCTGTCTTTTTACTCTCTTGATGCATCATAGTTATCTTTCCCAAGTCAAAAAGCTGGCCTGGATGCTAAGATCTGAGACCATTTATGGACAGCATGACTGGCACCTGTGATGTCTTGGCTGCTTGAGGCGAATAGCAGGCATGGACTAATTAAGTACTTATAGGTTACACTAAAAGTCAAATGGGGAGCCAGGTAAACTAGACAGTCACCCACATAATGCGATTTCAGGGTTTCACTACACCCCCCGAAATCCCTTTGTGTTGCTAAAAACCTACTATTCATGATTTATTCTTTGTGCTAGTCAGTCAGACAACATTCATTTGTTCAATAAAATCTACATAACCTAGTATTTGCAAGGAAGACAGAGACAGCCTAGAATTGCAGAGAACTGACCTGGCTTCAAGGCCCAACTCTGAGACAACGTGACTCTAAGGCAAATTACTGAACTTGTGAGTGTTCCCAGCAACTCTCCAAAACTACATGTTGCAGAAAGACTGCCAATCTACATTGGCGTAGGGTGGAAAAACAAACCAAAAAAAAAATACTTCCAAATTGAGAAACATGGAATAAGATGTGGTCCCTCGAGGAATTTATATTCCTTCCCCCTTCACTCTTTCAAGGCAACCACTTAGAAAATGCAAATACTTGTCAGATAGAAAACTCATTAAATCTCACCTTAGTGTTAATTCATTTATCAAATCTGTCTTCTCTAGGAGACCCTGAAGAGTTGACACCATAATGCAATGGACTCTGAGAATCAGAGAGGCATTGAAAGAGGGGCATGAAGTCAAATCGAGTAGGGTCTAGGGGCACCTAATATCACCTTTGCAAATTCTGACATTCTGTTTAGGGCCAGACTCAGACAAGATTTTAATACTCACAACAAACTCCATACCAACCCCCTTTTGTGATGATTAGTCACTTGACTCTAAATAGTGTTGATTTTGTGAAACCAGAAAATTCTTGAAACTCATACATTTCTTTCAAGAATCTGCCCTGGGCCAAGCAAGGAATGCCTTTGAGATCAGCTGGATGAGATTCCAAAGCAGAGGTAAGCCCACATTCCATTAGCTTCCCTTGAACTGCAATGCCTTTCCAGAAGATATAGTTAAAACTATTGGCTTATTTTGTGAAATGGGCATTTAAAAGAATGAACCAAATAGACAAATACCAAATGACATGACAGGAAGGCAAGCCAAGGCATATGAATTTTCTAGGGTCCAATAACTTAGAAACTGGGTAAACTACTCCTGCAAATCAGAGTGCTATGCCCAGAATTCTTTATCTAAAAGAACCTTTAACTTCCTTTCTATACAGCATCATGCACTCGTTTCCCATCACCTAAATGAATTTTCAAGAAACTAAATTAAAACTTCTAGACCAGGAGTGGGGAACCTTTGGCCTCAAGGTTACATGTGGCCCTCTAGGTCCTCAAGTGCAGTCCTTTGACAATTTAATTTAAGTGAAACACATTTTCAGATTAAATAATAGTGGCTCTATTGTATTCTCCATTGTTTAGATTTACAGGGGTGGGGAACCTGTGGCCTTGAGGTCATGTGTGACTCTCTAGGTCCTCAACTGTCGCCCTTTGAAAAGTAGCAACAAAATATTTCCCCAGAAACTTGGCAACACCATCCTACAAGTAGATATATCCATCAATAAGGTGAATTAGTGTGGGAAATGTTAGAAGGGAACGTTAGCAAGGAACGGGAGTGAAGAGGGGCCATATACAGAAAGAATCAAAAGTATGTATCAGAGCTTATGCATGGAAGAACAGTTCATGCCTTCTCCACTGCAAGGTCACAGATTCCTGATTCAGGGCGGCTGATGATCTCTTTAGTGTTGGACTTGTCCCCTGTTGGTCTCATGACTCCCCCCAATACTGCTCTACTGAACATGTGAGTTTCCACGCAGCCCTGACTTGAAGGAGTCTGCTCAAACAGGTGATGCCAGGGGTTGTACTCTCCCTTGCATTATGCTCTTCTAAACGCTACTGCCAGACCCTCCTCTACTACTTCACTTGAAATTCTTTTTGGCTCCTTCATCCTTAAGGGAAGCACAAGTACTGCCATGTTTTCTTTCACTTACAACCTATAGGCTTTGGGTTTTTACCTTTCCAGTGTTCTTAACATTTTATTCCTTTCTAAACACATTTACTCCAGTCCAGAGATACTGGCCTGCTTGTTCTTCCTTGCAAACTGCATCATCAACTCAGTGCCTTTTCACTGACTTACCTCCATGCATTGAAAGTTCTACTTTGGGGGAAGCTAGGTGGTGCAGTGAATAGAGCACCAGCCCTGGAGTCAGGAGGACTTGAGTTCAAATCCAGCCTCAGACACTTAACACAAAAAACTAGCCGTGTGACCTTGGGTAAGTCACTTAACCCCAATTGCCCTCCAAAAAGCACAACAAACCAAAAAAAAAAGAAAAGAAAATTCTACCTTCTCCCACCTCTGAGTTTAAATCTCACCTTCTACAGAAGATCCTTCCTGGCCCCCTCCATTAATACCTTTCCATGATAATTATCTATATTTATAGATTATCTATGTTTATATACTCTCTATATATGCATATATGTGTATATATACATATGTGTATGTGTATTGTGCATGCCTATTTTTATATATGTATATTATATATCACATATTCATCTACTACATGTAGTAATTTAGGTAATCCTAGCAAGGTATACTTTGTGTACAGTAAATAGAGTTAGTAGAATTTCAGTAGCAGTGACAGGAAGGCAAGAAAGACCCGCTGTAGAAGGTAAGATTTAAGCTAGGAAGTAGAAGGGAGATCAATAGATGGAGGATAGAAATGTGTATATATACACATACATAATAGACATAAGTATATACTTATATATACATACATATATACATTTATGTATATACTGCACATATATATATATAAATATGTTATTGTCTAAACATTTTGCACATACTGGGGGAGGTGGGGAGCGGTAATCTCCATTAGAATGTGGACTCTTTAAGATCCAGGAACATATTTTTACATTTCTTTATATCTGCAGCACCTTGCACAATGTTTAGCATATTGTCAGCTTGTTAACTGTTAACAAATCAACCCCTAAAGGTTTATGCTATATTCTGAGAACTCAATAAATAAGAACAATCTGAAAGTCATGAAGATCTAACTTTAGCATATCCTATACATTCAAATGGCTGACTGTCACACTGCCTCCTTTCCTTCTTTCCTTTCTGTCTACTTCCCACCTCCCACTCAGCCTAGACAGTAACTTAATCATTATGGACTGACAATGTAGCTATTGGTCAAATATGAAAGCCATTATCTTTCTTCCCCGTATAGAGGGATCACAGGCAAGCTGTACTTTCCTTGCTAATTCTATCTCTCTCAGCACACAGTCCAATTAATTTCACTTCAGACCATCTCTTTCTCACAAGTACATATATCTTCATTAACCTTCTTCCGCCTTCCTTTCTTGCTTATAAATTTTTCCCAGTTTCCTCAGGAAACTGTCTTTCTTCATCTTACATCTATTCATGAACTAAACAAGAATCTTAATCATGTCTAAAAGTCTGTCTGTTACCAGTGACACACCTGCATCACAAAATAGAGAGTCTTTAAGTTTGAAGGAAAAATCAAACATAATAAAGAATCATCAGTCTCCAAAGTCCTTGAAAGTGCTCAGAAGTACCTTCAGAATTCCTATAGAAGATTCCATTTATATATACATCCTCTAATTAAACCTGTTTTCTCTCAAGAACCAAAATTCCAGATGAAAAAATTTATTCAATATTATTATTTATGAATCTTGTTTAATAACTAGTATTTCAACAATGTTGTTTCTTATTATTGCGAACATAGCATTTTGGTTATGTTGTGGACTAAAGAGGTTAGACATGTGGATTAGTACAGAAACTTGATCACTATCATTTACGTTCCTGTGGCGCAAATGTGTTCTGACTTTCAAACAGACTTACAAACTAATTTGTATAACTTTATATATTCATATTATATATATATGTTTTTATATGTTATATATAATTTATAATTATATTATCTCTCAGTATAACAGTAACAACAATTACAATCATTTATATACTTTAAAGTTTGCAAAGCAAATGTTATCAAATATTTGCAAATATTATTTACAAATATTATCTCGTTTTTCCTCTCCATAATCCTCCATTTTACAGGTTAGGAAAATGAAGCAGACTGCACTTATATGACTCATCCAGTTTCACCAAGTTTGTAAGTCTCTGAGGATAGATTTGAACTCATGTCTTCCATGTCTAGCACTATATCCTCTGTGCCACTTAGCTGCTATTTACTGAATGAAGAAACACTGGGAAAGCCAAGAGCCCTAGGCTCTAGAAGCAGCTGTGCCATAGTTTCTTTATCTGTAAAATCAAAGAGCTAGGCTAGGTCATCCCTAAATTTTTTCCAGTTAAAACATACTATAATTATATAAAGTACTATGATATATATATGTATATGTATGTATATTATAAATATGAAGATTTTGCTATTTTTCTGAGGCTATCCCAGAGCAATCCCTGTCACCACTGACCCCAACTCTGTATCCTCTAAAAATTAACAGGGCCAAGAATCGGTCCTTGGAGACAGCAAAAGCCTGGAGTCACCACTCATCTATAAATCAGTTGATGAACAGTTATTAAGCAATCATGATGGATTAGGCACTGTACTGGGCACTAAAGGATCAGAGGCATAAATGAAAGAGCCCCTATCCTCAAAGAAGGGGAAAACAACCTGAACACAAATAAACATATGCAAAAGCTATGAAAATACAGGGTGTCCCAAAATTCTTAGCACAGTTTAAAACTATTGAGGCATAAAACTGCACTAAAACCCCACCCCACCCCCACATGCTTCCACTCTCAATAGTGAATAAATATGTTTGTCACATAGCTGAGTTAAATTTATTTCTTACATTTTTCTGGCTACCTAGGAAATGATCTCTTTAAAATTTTTCACTCCCCCATCATTACACTCATCCAAAAACATTTAGGAAGCAGATAATCACCAACATAGCCCAGTGGGAATCACAATGCAAAGAAAATTGCAGAGTGCTTCTCCTTTCCCCTATGCACTCACTCTAAATGCCTTCTTTAGCATTCCATTCCCCTGAAATAGGGACGGTCCTGGAGTGGACGAAAGAAAACTCTCCTGGACCATACTGTGGAGGAATAAAACGATCAAAAACTGGTTGAGAGAAACAATAATTTAGAGGAGCATTGCTTCAGGGTTTAACGCGTTCAAAACCATTTCTCCTCTTTTACTTTTGACAAAATGAACTATCATCAGGCAATACCGGTAATCATTCCTTTGTGCCATAGCAACAAACTTCCAAGGGAAAAGAACTTTTCAAAAGTTAAACTAATTCCAAACTTAAGCAACTCCATGTCTGGGAGCTTTCATTACTTGAAGACATTTTGCCCTGCGCCTTCCAAGCATGGCTAGCTCAGATTGGTCTGATCAATCACAGTTGATCAATAACACACAGTACCTTGACCCCATCATTTTGGTCCTCTTCCAGAATGGACAACAACCAGCCAATCCCCAACAAGATCAGTGGTTTGGAATGTTACTCCATTCTTATTGCCTCCCCTTTGTTGATTTTCCCTGTGGTAAAAGCTGAACCCTGCCAGCTGTACTCAGAGAGGTCAGGAGCTACAGTGGGGATCTATCTCCCCACTACGATGAAAGGGACAGGGAATGTGCAAGGTGATGGCCACAGCCATTAGCAAGTTTACCTTTGGGGGCAGCTGAGTGGCCAGTGAATTAGAGCACTGGCCCTGGAGTCAGGACTCCCTGAGTTCAAACCTGGCCTCAGACACTTAACACAAAAACTAGCCATGTGACCTTGGGCAAGTCACTTAACCCCACTTGCCTGCCAAAAGGGCAAAAAAAAAAAGTAAGTTTACCTTTGGTGGACATTTGATCTTTTACCTCTACTCACCACCATTAACTTTAAAAGAATAGTCTATTGAGTGCTGCTTCCACTAATTACCCACTCACCTCTTAACCCATTGATATCTACTTTCCCCCTTGATTCAAATGGCTTCCTAGCAGATGATGGATGACATCCTAAGTACCAAATACTATATTTTTGAGTTTGACCTTTTGCAGCTCTTCACAGTCTGACTCTAATCTACCTTTCATATCTCTTCACATTCTCCACCACAGTTAGACTTTGTATTCCATGTCCTGCCTCCCACAGTTTTGTACAAGCTGTTTGTTCTCCCATGCCAAGAATGCACTCCTTTCTCACCTCTACCTCTTCCTTTAAGGATTAATTCCTGTACCACTCCCTATAGAAAGTCTTGTCTGATCATCTTAGTTGCTTCTGTGTGTGTATGTACGTATGTATTTTACATCTAACTATATATAGAAATATATATATATATACACACATATACTATTACAAATTATATTGTAACTGATTTATCTCCTTGAATATAGTACCCTGACTAGTAGTTAAGGAACAGATAATAGGTTGTGACATATAAATGTGAGGAAATATTACTGTGCCATAAGAAACAATGAATATAAAGAATAGGAAAATATGCGAACTGATTCAAAGTGAAGTAAGAAGAAGCAGAAAAACAATGTACGCAATGATGAGATTAATGTAAATGGAAAGAATAACAAATTAAAAGTAAACACTGTGTAGTTATAATGATCAAGCTTGATCACAAAGAAGTGATATAAGACTGCACCTTCCTGCTTTGCTCAAGTAGGAGATCACAGGCGTCAAATACTGCATGTACTGTCAGACTTCACTGATATGGTGTAGCAGCAAGCACCCCAAGCGTCCTCAGGGTTTGCAGCTACCACAGGTTCTTGGATCTGCTTTGTTAAAGGAAAGCAACTCAAAATGGGTTAACAAGCTTACTTTAATCAGTCAGACATATATCGTTTACCTTGTTCAGGAGAAAAGGTCAGCACCCTGAACCTCAAAGTATACAGACATAATTATCAAGACAGAAACATCAAGTAGACAGATTTCCAAACTGTCCAACCATTACATCCATACCCAGTCAACATCTGGGTTTCCACATTCTGGGTTTTTCAAAGCCGGGGGACTCTCAACAACGGCTTCCCAGAATTCAGATCAAATCACAGAACACTTCTCAAAGTGAGTCCCAAAACAAAGCTACACATCAGGGCTTATATAGCCTTCTCCTGGCTCAGAGAATGTAACAACCTTATTGACTCACTGGCCAATCAAGAAGTATCTACTGAAAAACAAGCCTCCTTCCCCAGGCTTCTGGTGCACTTTAGCCTAGGGGCAGGGAAGATCTTCCAAATTTGCATTCCCATTACATATGGTGATCACAAATTTTGGCTAGACATGTTCTTTCTCTTTCTTTTTTATTTGTTGTTTAAAGGATGGCTGGGGGACAGGGAAGGATCTGTTGGCAAATGAAGACAATGTACAAAAAATATAATTTTTAAAAATTATTCTGAATAACACCATCCCCTTACAGAACATAAGCTCCTTGAGGGCAAGGATTATTTTTTGGTTTTGTCTTTATATCCCCAGTACCCAGCACAGTGCCTTGCACATAATAGGCACTCAATAAATGCTTGGTGAATTGGATTCGGCTAAATTTTCCACCAGAGCCTTCTGTACTGTTGGATTAATTCTTCCTAAAATTCGTTCCTCCTTTGATCTCCATGCACCTAAAACATCCTGGTTTTTCCCTTCATCTCTGACTCTTCTCCCTCTCCTTCACTGGCTTTTCTTCTTCTCAAAGATTTATTTAGTGCCTATTATGTGCTAGGCTTACCATACTGCCAGGCCCTGGGAGTACAAATACAAAAAATAAAATGATCTCTACTCACAAGTAGTTTACATTCGATCATAGGAGACAATATATACTAGCATATGCAGAATAAATAGAGAGAGAGGAAATACAAAACACATCCGAAGTAGTTAGGACAAGAGGGCACTCAATGTTAGAGAATCAGGAAAGGCTTCATGTAGAAGGTGTTATATGAGCCTTATCTTAAAGAAAAAGAGGGATTTTCTGAGGCCGAGGTAAGGAATGGCATTCCAGACTTGAAAAAATGGCCTGTGCAAAAGCATGCATGGAGAAAGGAGACGGAGTATCCCCTGGGAAGAACAGAAAGAAACCAATTTTGTCCAGTTCACAGAGTACAAGAGGAGTGATTTCCACTGGGACTGGAAAAAACAGCTTAGGGGCAGGTTGTGAAGAACTTTTAAACAGAGGAGCTTATATTGTGTCCTCTAAAGAACAGGAAACTAATGGAGTTGGTTAAGTAGGAAAATAGCACAGTAGAACTCCTTTGGCAGGAGTCTGTAGAATGTATTGTAGTGGTGAGAGAATTGAGAGGGAGAGATGAATTAGGAGACTCTTGCAATAATCTTAGTGAGAGAAGATTTACTTTGTATCAGTGTATATATTTTCCCATTCCTTCCTGTATTCCTTATATTCATTGATTCTTAGAGCACACTTCAACTCAGATGGTAGCTGTGTGAGGGGAGAAGGAGTCAAATGTGAGAGATGTCATGGTAGTAGAAATGACAAGATTCACCTGGTCAATGAGAGAGAATGAGGATCAAGGAGGATGCCAAAATTATAAACCTAGGAGATGGAAGGATGTTGATATCAGAAATAGGAAAGTTTTGAAGATAGAGGGGTTTGAGGGAAAAGATAATGAATGCAGTTTTGGACAAGTTGAGTTTGAGATGTCTCTGGGATATCCTGTTTGAAATGTCAAATAGGAGACTAATGATGCAGGCCTGAACATCAGGAAGAAACTAGGGCTAGAGTGAGTGTGTGTGTATGTACACACATATACATATGACATGTGTGTATATATACATGTATATGTATGTGTGTATATGTATACATATATATATATATGAACCATCTATATAGAAATGACAGTGACACTCATTGAAGCTGATGAGGTTATAGGGAGGCAAAGACAAAAAGCAGAGCAGGGCTTCTTAACCTCTCCGTGTGTCTCTTTGGCAGTCTGGTAATGACAAACCACTCCTCAGAATAATGTTTTCTAAATGCATAAAATAAAATACATAAGATTACAAAGGAAAAATATTTTAAATAAAAATACTGAATAATATGTCATCATAAATAATTATACATAAAATATTGAAATAGTTATAAAAATATTAAAAAAACAAATTCATGGACCCCACAAGAAGGTAGAGGAGAGAACGACCTAGGACAGAACCTCAGGAAACACTCACAGTTAGGGTGCTTAATGTAGAAGATGATCCAGCAAAGGTAGTTGAGGAGTAAAACAGTCAAACATAGAAGAAGAAAATCAAGAAAGACAGAGTCATGTTGGGAAAATCCAGAAAGAAGAGAATATGAATATCAAGTAAGAGAGGGTGCTAAGTAATGTCAAATGCAACAGATAAATATCTTTTAAAATGTAAGCAAAATTAACTGATAGACAATTCGTATGGACATTTTGCTACTGTAAGTACTCCACCACCACTACCCTCTACTGAAAGGAAGGAAAGTATTCTTTTAGTATTTTTTTCATACGTTATCTTTTTTGAGTCTCACGATAAGCCACATGAGATAGGTACTCCAGACAATGCTTTCCCCATTTTACAGATAAAGAACGTAGGACTGAGCAAGTTGAGGTCATCTGTCCAGAGTCACACAGCAAGGATGGGACAAAGGCAAGGTAGAATTCAAACCCACGACTTCCTGACTTCAAGGTATGAACTTTGCCTTCTACGCTCCAAGTCTCCCCACAGAATTTTTTACATCCCATCATTATCAGTTTATGTAGTTCTCTTAAGTTGAGAGTTGCAAACATCAATTTCGAACAGAATCTAGTGAGGAAGATGCCCTCAGGTAGAGCCCCCAAAGATATAAAAACGATCAAATTTTCTTTATAAGTTGGAAGCCACTTTCCATAGCTCTCTGTGACCAAAAGCAACTCCACAGCTCTGACCTCTGTCTTGGAGGGTCCAGGGGATATTGAAGAGATGAAGTCAGGGGGAGGAAACTTCTGAAAGCGTATCCAGAAAATAGAATGTCCTCAATATACTTCCAACTTTAAATGATGGCTGGGAGTGCCTAAGACCGCATCACGATCTGCTCCTTCTTTGCTACCTTGGAACAATAAAATTTTTAAGAGTCAGGAGCTCTTTTCTTCCCCATCATAATAATCCTTGATTTGGGGTTCAGGCAAATAGGATGCCTAGTGGACAGAAAGGTGGACTTGGAATCGGGAAGTCCTGAGTTCATCTCTTGCCTCAGGTACTTGACCTTTTTACAACCTCAATTTCCTCATCTGTAAAATGGGGATAACAGCACCTTCAAATGGGATAGCAAAGTGCTTTACAAAACTTAAAGCACTATAAAAATGCTAATCATTGGGGCAGCTAGGTGGCACAGTGAATAGAGCACTGGCCCTGGAGTCAGGAGGACCTGAGTTCAAATCCAGCCTCAGACAGTTTAACACTTATTAGGTATGTGACCTTGGGCAAGTCATTTAAACCCAATTGCCCTGCCTTTTCCCCTCCAAAAAATGCTAATCATTAATATTACTATATAAGCTCCTTGAGGATAGGAACAATCTTACTTTTTATCTATCCTTAGTGCCTAACAGAATGCCTAGCACATAGCACTTAATAAATGTTTGTTGTTTCATTAATTGATCTAAATTATTTCATTTTCTTTTCACCCACAAATACCAAAGTCCTGAACTCAGCCTAACTTCGATGATTTATAGACTGGCCAGCTGCACCCTTCAGGATCATGAACACAATCTGAGCAGAAGTAACAAATGCTTTTCTTCTCTGAGACTTTTTGTGACTTCAAGTTTTTGAATTAGAATTTCCAGACCTAATTACTTTGTAGAAATACTTTTAACAGGGCTCTTGGGTCAGAAGTCAAACTTTGTTCTCCAAAAGCAGTGTTCTCCAAAGCAAAATCCAGCACAGATTTCTCATAATTTTTATTCTTTTCTATAACCATTTCCTCTCAGAGATTTTGGACATCTTTGTATATTTCTATTTGGGGAGGTGGAGTCAGCTGGAAATCTCAGTCAATCATAAAGGTGGAGAAGAATTTGAGGGAGTAAGACAAAAAAATTATCAACTTGAGGGTAAAAAGGATAAAAATTGTAATTTCCAATTTGCATGAAAATCAATGGCATATATTGATTGATAAGAAGAAAGTCACCATAAGCACCAAAATATTTATAACAGCATTTTTTTATGACAGCAAAGAATTGATAACACAAAGTGGATGCCTACCAGTTGTGGTACATGAATGTAATGGAATGTTACCTGTGATGTGTGTAGAGAATCATAGAAAAATCTACATGAACTGATACAGGGTAAAATAAGCACAGCCAGAAAAATAACAGTGCACACAATGACTACAATAATGTAAATGGAAAGAACAACCACACCGCCAAATCAAAAGTCAGTGTAACAAAATGATAATGCTCAAGCGTGACTCAAATTAAGAGAGAGATCAACATCTATTAAGCACCTACTACATGCCAGGGACCATACAATGAGCTATGACAGAACAACCCCAACCCACCCTTTCATGGAGGGGGCAGGTCCACAGGTGTTGCACTTCACACATGTTCTCAGACTTTTTCAATGTATTGATCAGTTGTATTAATTTTTTCTTTTTCTTTTAAAAATACTATTTTGTTGGGGGTAGCTAGGTGGTGCAGTGAATAGAGCACCAGCCCTGGAGTCAGGAGGACCTGAGTTCAAATCCAGCCTCGGACACTTAACACTTACTAGCCATGTGACCTTGGGCAAGTCACTTACCCCAATTGCCTTGCATTCCCCACTCCAAAAAAAAAATGCCATTTGCTATATGTCACTGCACCATAGTAACCTCATGGACAAGCTACAAAGCTGATGTCCACTTGAAACAAACTGAGAGATAACAAGAGAGGTGGGATTAGAACTGATGTTAGAACTGGAAACAACCTTAGGTGGCTGCCTCATTTTATCAGTAAGGCCTACATGAGTGAAGTAATGTCCAAAGTCACATAACTAGGCAGCAGTGGAGTTGGACCAAACTAGGTGGTGCTTTTTCAGTCCATGAGCTTTGATTAAGAGCTTACTAAGTGTGCAGCATGGTGCAAAGTACTGGGCGTAATGCCAAGCAAAGGCAACTTCCAAGGTTCAGAATACCAGCATAGTAAACTCTCCATTTTATTCAGTGGCAAATTAAGGCAAAACATTCACAGAAAAGAGAAAATCCAAATACAGCATTCACCAAGTGTAATTCAATAATTTCCAAGTACTACTCCACCCCTGGACAGTATATTCATTTAGTCAATCACAAAGTCTCTCTTCTCAAATGGAGATTAAGATTAGTTTCCAATCATAAAGTATATTCATTAGGGAAATCACAGAGCACAAAAAGTCAAGTTTTTGTGGATCACAACTGAATTACAATTATCATCGGTTAACGCCAAGCACCTTCTCAAAAGGGGCAATGGAGAGCACAAAGGCCATCTACCCCTGAGCTACAGCAAGGTTAATATATCATCACAGCATTCAATACCCAAGGAAAGGTCTTCTTTTCTTCATCTTGACCCGAGGCAAATTCTCAGCAATCTCTGTTCCTGGGGAGACAAAGCTCAACAAAGCCACAACATACATTGCCAGTGTCCTCATCAATTCACTCTGTGCCTGCAGAACAGTCTCAGGACCCCTGAAAATATCAGCAAGACCCTCTTCCAGGATTTCTGTAAACATACAATGAGAAAATCCTTCTTCAGGGATTCTGAACCAACAGGAAGTTTCCAGAACCTCTGCAACAACAGCACTGTCCTTCCCCAGTGGACAAATCTGGCAAAACAACATAAAAACAGACAGACAAAATACTGGCATCACAGCCATGTCTCCTAAGTCCTTGGCAGCTCTGGGCGGCAGTTCTCAAAAGTCCTGGGCAGCTCAAACTGGCCTTCAGCAATTCTGTCTCTGTCTCTGTCTCTCACTGTCTGTCGCTGTCTCTCTCTCTCTCTCTCTCTCTCTCTCTCTCTGTCTCTCTCCCTCCCTCCACAATGCTGCTTCCAAAAGTTCTTCCACCTTCTCTTTCCTTGGGACTCCTCTATAAATCCATGGCACCAGCTCCTCCCAATTCAGCCCTCTCTTTTCACATCAAGTCCATCCCACAAGTGGGATTCACAAGCTCTGGATTTTAACACTCAACCTGAAAACCAAGTCAATCTAGGGAGATCTTTAAATTCCATTACTATTACACTGGGGAAACAGAGGAAACACTGTGCCCTATCATGCTGTGACTCACTGAGTGTCTGTCACACTACCCTGAATGAGGAGAAGGGCATAAAGACCACCAGTTCTCCCAGATTTCCTACAACAGGAGGTTTTTTCCTTAGTTCTCAAGCTCTTCTGAATGAGTACCCACTATTGAAAAAAATAATTTCTTTTGCAGCTTGCCCCTTTGGCTGTCCCTTCTCCAGTCTTATCAAAGGTATGGGGTTGTTGAGGGAAGAATTACCATTGTCACCATCACCACTGCCACAACCACATTGCCACTGTTCATGGCTGGGAAAGCACCATCATTTCCCTTCTCCTATCCTCCTGCCTTCCTTTCCCTGTGGCCCATGAGAACACATCAGTATCTCTGGCTGCTGCTCAAATTCAGAACACTGGTTATGGATCCATGCAGGCCCCCACTCTCAAGTTCACTCTTCTCCATGGTCCCTGGGCTGCTAGGGAGAAAAGGGGCCTTCTGTCACTGTCCTCTCCTTTTTTGTGTGCTTTCCATGGATTAGTACTCCAATCCCAAGCCATGTGATATTTCCTTGCCTCAGGAAACAAAAACCCTTCCAATCCCAAAAGTCTATGCAGGTACAGACTATTCTTACCCAGTAAAGGAGGCATTATCTATGCACTTACAAAACCTATTTGACCAGTATCCAAACCTCCTCCCCAACTAACCATTTTTTCAGAGTTATATTGACTAGTGAAATGAACACAATGCTAATATTTGCTCTACTGCCTCCATCTTTGCCTATCTCCAAGCAAGGACATTCATGATTAGTGTCCTAAAAGTACAAGTAGAAGGAGTAATGAAAACAAAAAAAAGGCTCAATATCTCCCATAAGTTTGAAAATGAGCCCATCAGGGTGGATAGGC
>NW_027185664.1:366800-369105 GCF_028583685.1 Petaurus breviceps papuanus | reverse complement strand
CCATCTTCCTGAGTTCAAATCTGGTCTCAGACACTTACTAGCTAGGTGACCCAGGGTCACTTAATCACTTAACCATGGTTGCCTCAGTTTCCTCATCTGTAAAATGAGCTGGAGGACAAAAAAATGACAACCTACTCCAATATCTTTGCCAAGCAAGCCCCAAATGAGGTTATGAAGAGTCAAACATGACTGAAGTGATTGAATAACAATGAGTAGGGTAAGAGCCGCTGATTTGTAAAGAAAGAAGAGCAGAGAAAGATTTGTCATTAAGAAAAGGAGGCCTAGCATAATTCTGGGAGCTGTGAACAAGCAGGCAAATTGAAAGCTATAATGGAAAAATGAATGAGTAAACAAGAATTTCCAGATCCGTAAAAGCTGGGAAGGGGGGAGAAGTAATCAGACATCTGATGAGACCATTGGCTGTGAAGTTTTATGAGACTGGGAGGGCTATGTCTCTTAAGTGTTGATATTTCACTGAATTACCATCCAGTTCCACTGTGGGCCAATGGATAAGCACTTCCTGCAAGGAAGCACACATACTATAGAATTTCCATCTTTGTTTGGCAAGAGGCACTCAGATTTATGTTAAGAGAACATATTCTATGCACTGAAGGGTTTTAAGTTCTAAATGAAGATAGCATGTAAATCTGACTGTATATCTCACCAGGGGGGATGGTCTGGGAGGGGAGTGCTATATGGAGTCTTCAATTGTTGTTAGGGGCGGTTTAATTTGTTTCAATTTTATTTTTATGGAAACTTTAAACACCTACAACTGCTGAAAGGTCTTCAGGGTAAGGAGAACTTCCATAAAGGAGCTGCTGAAGACCTAAAATCCTTGTGGAACAGTTGAAATAGTGATAAGCTTGGAGTCACAGGAACCAAGTTCAAATCCCAGCTTTGACACTATAAGCATGACCTTAGGCAAGTCACTAAACTTTGGGGTCTTCAGTTTATTCAACTGTTAAGGACTAGACTATTTGATCTCTAAGGTTACTTCCATCCCTAAACAGAACTAGGAAAGAGAAACCAAGCCAACAATAAATTAAGTGATAGGGTTATAGTAGAAAGTTGTAGAGGACATGCAGGAGGGATGGTTGGCAAATAGCTCAGTAGCTGATTAAATCACAGGACCATAGATCTAGAGCTGGAATGGATCCCATCCTTTAGTCAATAAATATTTATTATGCACATTATGTGCCAGATGACCTGCTATGGGTTGAACCTCAGATAGGATCTTATGAACAATAGTCATCCCATCAACAAGCATTTGCTTGTTACATGCCAGGCACGGTATTAAGTGCCAAGGACCCTGCCCTCGAGGAGGATTCCAATGGAGGAGACATGTAAAAAACCATGTTCATAACAAGATCCAATCAGTACAAATAGAAACATATGTTAGAGGAGAAGAAGGGCTAGCTGTAGGAGGGATCGGGAAAAAGCCTCCTGAAGGTAAGATCTCAGCTGAGTCTTGAAAGAAAACAGGGAAGACAGAAAGCAGAGAACAGAATAATATTTGAGGCATGTAAAATGCCAGTGAAAAATCTATGATGTTCACTGTGAGGTCTAACCCCAAAACAGACCAAAGGAAAAAAAAAGTACATGCATCTACAAAGACATCAAAGATCTTTCTTGAGGTATTAAAGAACTGAAAACTAAGGGGGCTTCCATTAGTTGGGGAATGGCTGAAAAATTATGGTACATTATTGTAATGAAATATTACTGTGCCACAAAAAAATGATAAAAAGAACTGTCTGAGAGAAAATTGAGGGAAGTGATGCAGAGTGAAGTGAGTAGAACCAGGAGACTAATTTATACAATAACAAAATTGCAAAGACAAACATTTTTGAAAGATTTCAGAACTCAGAGCAATGCCATGACAAACCACAGTTTCAGATCACTAATGATAAAGCATGTTATCCAGCTCCTGACAAAGAGGTGATTCTAGATTGAGAAGGTGTAATAATAATGGGAATCTGAAGTTCTTCCCTGCCCCTTGATAGGCTTAATTGACTCTGAGAACCTTCCCTGATTTGAAAATAGACTCTGCCCCCTAATAGGCTGAATGTGGTCACATGTGGCTGGAGGCTTGTTTTTCAGGAATGCCCACACCTTTCTACTTTATGATTGGGCAATGGGTCACGAGGGCTGTGATGGTCTCTGACCCAGGAGAAGGCTATATATACACACCTGATATGAGGTTTTGCTTTGGGGCTCACTTTGGAAGAGTTGTGTGATTTGACCAGATGAGACTCTGGGCAGCCATTGAGCCACCCCCCCCCCCCCCCCCCCCCCCCCCCCCCCCCCC
>NW_027185664.1:335311-366700 GCF_028583685.1 Petaurus breviceps papuanus | reverse complement strand
TTGAAAACCCAGATGTTGGTGTTTCCCTCTCTGGTAACTAACTAGGTTTAGATGTAATGGTCAGACAGCTGGAAGCCCTGTCTGCTAAACTGTGTTATTTTCTCGTGTAACTTCTGTTTGTGTTCTCTGAAGTTCAGGTGCTGACTTTTCCCCTGAATTGGGTAAATGACATACATTTGATTAAAGTAAGATTGTTAACCCATTTTGAGTTGCTTTCCTTTAGAAAAGCAGATCTAAGAACCTGTGCTAGCAGCCATCCTGGGTATGCAGGAGTGCTTGCTGCTACAGAGGGGACTTCAAAAGTCATATAATTCGGGGCAGCCAGGTAGCACAGCGAGTAAGAGCACTGGCTCCAGTGTTGAGAAGATGTGGAGATTGAATCCCGGGCTCAGACACTTAGCACCCACCCAGAAACACCTGGCCGTGTAACCTTGAGCAAGTTACTTAACCCCAATTGCTTAGGGGCGGCCAGGTGGCTCAGCGAGTAAGAGCACCAGCTCCAGTGTCAGGATGACCTGGATCAAATCAGGGCTCAGATACTCAGCAACACACCCAAAAATAACTGGCTGTGTAACCTTGAGCAAGTTACTTAACCCCCAATTGCTTTTTTAAAAAAAAGTCATATAATTCAATCCCCTCATTTTACCAATGAGAAAACTGGGGTTTGGAGAGGCAGTGACTTATTGAAGGTTACACAATTAGTAGATTTGTTCTGTTTGATTTTGGTCAGACCTGTGGTTTCATTGATATAGGGAACTGCCAGTGAGAAAATTCCCTATACAAATGCATGAGTTCTGCTCTGCAAATTATAGTTTTATACTGCTGCCTGGGCACCAACCAGTTAAGTAATTTGCCCACAGTCACACAGTCTCTATATGTCAGAGGCAGGATCTGTACCTAGCTCCTCCTGACTCTGAGGCTGAGCTCTCTATCCATTATGCCACACTGCCTCTTAGTGAATTCAAACTATACCAAAAAGAAAGAAAAAGTCTTATGCTAGGAGCATAAAAAAATTCCCCTAGTCCCAGAATTAGGATGTCAAAGACATTCAAAGGGAGAACTGGAATACTCTAAAGGTAGCATCTGTAATGCAAATAGTGATATATTTCATAGTAAAACCTCAAGAGAGGATCCTTACACATAGACCCTAGGGTCTATTCTGCATTTGTCATTCATTTATTAACACTTATGACAAAGAATGAGAAAGGTCATTCTTTATCTTTTCTTTATCTTTTCTCCAGGCCACAAAAAGGGATCTCTAACAATAAAACCTTGGAGATGAACCCTTATTTAAGGAGGGGGGAATGATACTACCTATTAGCAAGATATGCTCTTCAGTTCCCAAAAAAAGGAGTATTGATGAACCAAAAAAGATAAAGGCAAACTAAAAAGTAAACAATTCAAGTTTCCAAGAAGCTATTTCCAAGGATGGCAAGTAGGTGGCACAGTGGATAGAGTGCTGAGCCTGGAGTTAGGAAGACTCATCTAGCTACTGTGTCATTTAGCAAGTCATTTAACCCGGTTTCCCTCAGTTTTCTCATCTGTAAAATGAGCTAGAATAGGAAATGGCAAGCTACTCCTGTATCTTTGCCAAGAAAACCCCAAATGGGGTCACAAAGAGTCAGACACAACTGAAAAGACTAAACAACTTTCAAGATACTCTGGGGTTACAAAAGGAAACCAGACCCTGCCCTCAAGGAGTTTACCTTCTACCATGGAGATATATTTACACTGATAATGAACTAAACACAAAGTAATTTGCAGGAGGGAGGGGAAAACCTTAACAACTAAGGGTATCAGGAAAGGCACAGGAAGCAATACACAAGCCAACACTTGGAAAAGAAAAGGATTCTTGGAGGTGGAGGTAACTTTTACAGTTGGAGGACAGTCTGGGCAAATATGTGGAGGTAGGAAATGAAATGAAAATTTGGGAAAACAGCAAGCAGAACCATTTGGCTGGGCCATATGAAGAAGAATATGTCCTCAGTGATGGTGTATCTAATCAGGAAGCTCCCAAAGGTCACAAGTCACATTTCTTAGCCTGGAGACATCAGGGAATAAATAGCCCCTTTATTCCCTTTCCTGATTCTCTCCCTCATCCATTTATCTTCACTCCCAACACCAGCATGGCCAGGCCTCCAGCAAGGGAGAATGACTTCTCAAACACAAACATCTTCAAACTAAAATGAATGTTTTCTACAAATGAGGAGTGAAGTTCCAGATCTGGAAAACAGAGTGAAGTGTAGGCCAGGGAAAGTTTTCCCACAACGCTCTGCCAATGAACTTCATTCCTCAGCTACATTACCCCATTCTTCAGCCAGAATCCAAGACAAAAGGGCAAAAGCTGTTATAATGTTTGATAGTATGGAAAAGGGACCAGGATTTTCCAGCTGGGACTGAGGCCAGTATCTTAACTAAGGCCTTTCTGAGTAAAATGCAGATTCTTCAATGTTTCAGTATATTACTATATGTATTTTACTCTTCTGTCTTTCAGTCATGTTTCACTCTTTATAATGTCATGTAGGGTTTTATCGGCAAAGATATCAATGGTTTCACATTTTCTTTTCCAGTTCATTTTACAGATGAGAAACTGATACAAACGGGGTTAAATGACTTACCCAGGGTCACCCAGATAGTGTCTGAGGCCAGATTTGAACTTGGGAAAATGAGTCATCCTGACTCCAGGCTTGGCACTGTGCCACCAAGTTGTATATTATACATCTATAAGCAGATATGTATAATACATATTATGATAAATACAAAATTGGGAGAAACACATTACAATATTACACATGCATCAAGGAGAAAGTTTAAGGCAGAAGTGGAGATGGTGTAATGCAGAATGGCAAGATTAATATGGGAAATTTCTTAGAAAAGGGAAGACGAGTTATGATTTGAGGGAGTAGAGCAATTAATTAACTAGTGAAAAACCATCAAAAGTAATTCTGTGGGAAAAGGTTCACCCTGGGGTTCTGGTGTAGTCTCTGGTAACTAAACTTAGCAGGGGACCACTCATTCCTGCTCTGGAGCAGACCAGATTCATTAATTCGTCAATCAATCAAGAATCATTATTGAGTACCTATGTGCCAAGCTCTGTGTTAGGCACTAGAGATATTAAAAACAAAAATGAGAAGCAGCATGTCATTGCAGTTAACAATAATAATAAATAGAATTTTTATATAACATTTTAAAGTTTGCAAAGCACTTCACTTAAGTAACATATCATCCGTTTCTCATGTTGGTATTTAATTTACCGAAAGGGGGAAGAACAAAAGAAACATTGTTTGAGAAATACAGAAAAGCAGTTTGAAGAGAAACACTGACAATTTTGAGAAGATCTGAATGAAAGAAAGATAGTGCTACATAGCAGCCTTTTCCTGGTTAGCTCTTCAAACGGCAGGAGTCTGCTTTCTCCAATCAGTCCTCAACATCAGAACTTTCCTTCAGTTGGATCAATTCCCTGCATCAACTGTAAAGGTCGTCTGTCTTTAACCAGCTGGTCTCAGCTCAGAGTAGTGCCCTTTATCTTCTTCTGTCCCCTCTCTGCCCCTGCCAGCTTCTCAGCTTTGTCAGATTCTGCCTTCTGATGCTCTGCTTTTCTTAGCCCGTTATGTGATTTCTAATCTGGCTTCTCATTGATTCTCCTGTCTCAAATCAAAGCCTCATATGCAGTGACCCACTTGTGTCAGGTTGAGAAGTCTATATTCCCATCATATACGACACAATTCACATAATTGTCCTACCCAGGGTGAGGAACCTGTGGCCTTGAGGTCTCAGGTTCCCTACCCTTTTAGACCTAAGCAGTTTAAAACAAATTAGATTTTTCCAACAATGAACTTCAAAACCCTGAAAAATATATGTATATAAATTAGATTCTGGAAACAATGCACAGTAGCAATCTTTACTGTGAGGTAAAGATTTTTGCCACTGAGGGACTAATTTCATTCAGATCTTCTCAAAATTGTTAAGTGTTTCTCTTAAAACTGCTTTTCTGTATTTCTCAAACAATGTTTCTTTTGTTCTTCCCCCTTTCAGTAAATTAAATACCTACATGACTTTCAAATACAAGAAGCAAGAGAAGCATGAGAAGGTAAACAGAAAAAAGAAATTATAAGGAACTTATTAAAGTTGAACTATTTACATTCCTACATAGAAAAATTATAATTGTAACTCATGAGACTTTTCTCAATATGAGAAGAGTTGAAGGGAATATATATGTATGTATAGAAGGGTGTACGTGTGTATAAATATATATGTGAGTGTGTGCATATGTGTATACATGTATACATAGAGGGCACAGGATGAGTTGGATGTGAAGGAATGGTATCTAAAAAATAAAATTAAGAGGTGAGAGAGGAATATACTGGGAGGAGAAAGGGAAAGATAGATTAGGGTAAATTATCTCATATAAAAGAGGCAAGAGAACACTATTACAATTGAGGGGAAGAAAAGTAAGGTAAAAGGGAATGGGTCAACCTTACTCTCATTGAATTTGGCTTAAATACACATTCAATTGGGTATCTTACCCTACAGGAAAGCAGGAGGGAAGGGGATAAGAAGAAGGGGGGTGATAGAAGGGAGAGAAGATTGGGAGAGAGGGTAGTTAAAAGCTAACACTTTTGAAAAGGGACAGGGTCAAAGTAGCAAATAGAATAAGTGGGGGGGGGATAGGATGGAGGGAAATATAGTTAGTCTTTCACAATATAACTACTATGGAAATGTTTTGCACAACTATGCATGTACAACCTATGTTGAATTGCTTATCTTCCCAGTGGGGGTGGGTGAGGAAGGAAGAAGGGAAAGACTCTGGAACTCAAAGTTTCAAAAACAAATGTTAAAAAAATAAATAAATAATAATTGTTTTTTACATGCAACTGGGAAATAGATATACAGGCACTGGAGTATAGAAATCCATCTTGCCCCTACTAGAAAGTTTGGGGGAGGGGGACGTGGGGGAGGATAATAAGAGAGAGCAGATTGGGGGAAGCAGTATTCAGTAGGGTCGCTATTTTGGGGCAGGGGTAGTGGAAAGATGGGGAGAAAAATTTGTAACTCAAAATCTTATGGAAATGAATGTTGAAAACTAAAAATAAATAAATTGGAAAAAAATTATCTTCTATCAAGAAAAACAGCATGTACACATATAAAATTTTAAATATGCCCAACACAATAGCAAAGTAATTTGACAGGAGAAGAGACTCTAGTAGCTAATGGGGAAGGACATCAGGAAAGGCCACTTATAACAAATGGAATTTGAGCCCAGTTTTGAAGGCAACTAAGATTCTAAGAGGAAGAGGAGACAAAAGAATTCCTTTCAGGCACAGGAGAATTCACTTCAAACCTGTGCAAAGTCACAGAACTGTGAAGTGGCATATAATATGTGAATACCAACAAAAAGACCAGTCTGATTGGACCAAAAAGTACAAGATGGGAAAGAAGGTGTAAGTCAGGAAAGGGAGCCTGTGACTGGGTCATAAAAGGTTTTAAATACCAAACATAACGGTCTGTCTTTGATCCAAAAGGTTATATAGTTTCTGGAATTTACTGAGCCTATGTTTTAGGAATATTACTTCACCAGCTTTGTGGAGAACGGATTGGAAAGGAGAGACAGTTATAGCAATGATACCAATTAGAAGTCTACTGAGACAGTCCAAGGTGAAGGTAGTGAGTGTGAACTAGGGTAGAGGTGAGGAACCTGTGGCCTCGAGGCTGCACATGGCCCTCTACCTACCTCCACTCTTTGACTGAATCCAAATTTCAAAGTCAAGGCCCCAGTTTCCCCACCTCTGAACTAGGATATATGAGTGAAAAGAAGGGGAAAGATGTCAGAGATGTTGTAAAGGTTAAAAAAATAATCACTAAAATGGATTAGATGTTTGGGGTGAGGGAGAGTGAAGAATTGTGAATGACTTAAAATTTATGAACCTTAGTTACTAGAACAGTGATGGTCTCAAGAGAAATAGAGACCTGGAAGAGGATTAGGTTTGAGGGAGAAATAAGCCCAGAATCCTGGTACAGTCCTGAAATTAACAAGGCCTTGAAAAACTGGTTTTGACCTAAGATCTGCCTTCTAAAACTCCATTTTTCAAAGTCCTTTGAAAGCCAGGGAGTTTGCTTGGGCTTGGGCTACATGCGGCAGAATTTCCTGACCTAGACAGGGCTATCAGAGACATGTTTTAAGACTCCCTTAAATCTTATTCTTTCCCAAAGAGAAACAGTATCAGACCCCAGATGCCCTCACATCTCCATTCCCTCAGGCAAGTAGAGGGGTACCAAAGTGTCCTTCATAAATTCCAGTCACCAGGTGTAATAGGAAGCACCTTAGAACACCCAGGATGGCCTGCTAGCACAGGTTCTCTGATCTGCTTTTCTTAAAGGAAAGCAACTTTTAAGGTGTCAATAATCTTACTTTAATTATGTTCAGGCAAAAGATCAGCACCCTTGAATGTGGGGAAAATACAAACAGAGAAATCAGCACAAAGATCAACAGACAGGGCTCCAGCTATCTGGACATAGCAATATTGCTATACACTTTATATACATTACTGGATTGAGGGAGCATAGAATCCTGAGCTGTTGGTGGCTCTGAACAACTGGCTACTCAGAGTCTAGACCAGGAAATAAAAAGATCCTTCTCATGAGTGAACCCCCAAAGCAAAATACCAGCTCAGAACACATATACACTTCTCAGAGGCAGAAGGCATCACAACCCTCTGACTCACGCCTAATTAGGTTAGTACCAAAAGGTGTGAAAGCCTTCCCACAAGCAAGCCTCCCCTAATCAA
The DNA here is from genome assembly GCF_028583685.1 of Petaurus breviceps papuanus. Classification (NCBI taxonomy): domain Eukaryota; kingdom Metazoa; phylum Chordata; class Mammalia; order Diprotodontia; family Petauridae; genus Petaurus; species Petaurus breviceps. Next base: position 359,915 of record NW_027185664.1, on the reverse strand, counting down.
GCCTCTAAGTTCTTCCCCCAGTGGGCTCTATGTGATGCAGGATGTATCACAGCTGGGCACACAGAACTATTAATGGAGGGGGGGATCTTATATCCCATTAACCTTATACCAGGGTCAAAGGAACTATATCCTAGGGTATTGGAGGAATTGGACCTATCTTGTATTTCTGAAAGACTAAGGGGTCAAAGAGAGATACAGCAAGACTACAAATAAGAAATATTGTCCCACTTTAAATAAAAGCAGAGTAGCATGGCAAACTAGTGGCCAAGAAGCTTTACTTCAATTCCTGGCAAAATTATAGAGCATGTCATGATATCCAGTGAAAATCTAGAAAAAAATGAAACTTTTTCAAGAACAAGTCATGTAAGACTAATTCCATTTCCTTTTTTGAGAGAGCTACTAGTCTGATACATATAGATATTACCTAGATTTCAGGAAAATGTCTCATGCTGTTCTTGTGAAAAAGAGATAGACATATTGACTACATATCTACAGTTAGGTGGATTCAGAATTGATTGATGGTCTAGACCCAAAGATTACTCATTGATGGCTTGATGCCAGCTTGAAAGGAGATCCTCAGGATGCCCCTGGGCAACATGTGATTGGTCTTTTGAGGTTTAGAATTTTTTCAACATCTAGTCATTCAAAGCATAGCATGCTTACCAATTTTGTAGATAATACAAAACTACAAGAGCTAGTAAACATGCTGGATGATAGAATTGTATCCAAGAAGATCTCAACAAGCTGAAATCTTGGACCAAATCTAATAAGATTAAGGTAAATTAAATTGAGTTAAATGTAAATTTAATCAGGTTGAAAAAATCAACTTCACAAATGCAAGATGAGGGAGAAATACCTAGACATTTGAGAAAGATGTGGTGTTCTTTTTAGAGAACTGCAAGTTTAATATGTTGATAGTGTCATGGGGGGAAAACACTGATGTGATCATTGAGAGGCACAATATCTAGGGAATAAGTAAGTAAAAATTCTGCTATATTCTTCCCTGATCAGACCACATCCAGAGTACTATGCTCGGTTCTAGGTGACGTATTTGGAGGACCGATAATTTGGAGACCATTCTGAGGAAGGTAACCATAATGATGAAAGACCTCAAATAATTACATAACAGGATCAATTGAAGAAGTTAGGGTGTTTGCCTAGAGAGGACAAGACTTGGGTGGAGAGAGCAGAGTTGCTATCTTCAACTACCTGTAGGGCTGTCAGATAGAAGAGGCATGCCCAAAGAGCTATAAAAATATGCATACCTTTTGACCCAGAAATACCACTTCTAGGACCGTATCCCAAAGAGATCATACAAGAGGGTGAAGGACCCATATGTACAAAAATATTTATGGCGGCTCTTTTTGTAGTGACAAAAAACTGGAAATCAAGGGGATGCCCATCAATTGGGGAATGGCTAAACAAGTTGTGGTATGTAAATGTAATGAAAAACTATTATGCTCTAAGAAATGAGGAGTAGACAGACTTCACAATAACCTGGAGAGACTTATATAAATTGATGCTGAGGGAGGAGAGCAGAACCAGAACATTGTACACAATTACAGACATATCGTATCTGTGATGACTAACTCTGATAGACTGGGCTCCTCTCAGCAATGCAAGGCTATAAGACAAATCCAAAAGACTTATGATGGAAAGGGATATCCACATCCAAAGAAAGATTTATGAAGTCTGAATGTAGATTGAAGTAAACTACTTATTCTCTCTCTTTTTTGTTTTATTTTGTTCCTTCTTTCTCATTGTTCATTCCATTGGTTATAATCCTTCTATACAACTTGACTAATATTTAATGTGAAGGTATTTGTAGAACCTATATTGGATTGCATGCCACCATGGTGGGGGGAGGGGTGCACGGCGGGGAAGAGGTGAGGAGATGGAGGGGGAGAAAATTTGGAACTCAAAAACTTGTAGAACTGAATGTTGTAAACTAAAAGTAATTTTTTTTAAAAGACAGAAGAAGCATGAGACTTGTTTGACCTGGTCCCACAGGGCACAACCAAGTGCATTAGGAAACCCTTGAGAAGAGGAAGAATTTGGCAAAATGGCCTAACAATTAGTTATTTAAAACATACTGGGGTGCCTGAAGAGATATTTATTCTCTCTCTCTTCCTGACCTCTGCCCAATAATGGACTTCAAATAATGTCTGATTAACTGCATATCAGGTATGTTGTAGAAATATTATTGAACTGGGTTGCACTAAATAACTTCCAAGGTCTCTTCCAACCCTGGAATTCCCCTAACCAGAGGAAAGAGAGAACCTAGGATGTGAGCTCTTTGGGAAGGGGAGAACTCTCACTTTTGTATCTATATCACCAGCATCTAGCATATAGTAAACAACATATCTGAGAAATACTCTGATGGCAGGACCTCACATTTTTACAATGTTTTCCATCTATAAAGCACTATCACATATATTTTTCCTATGATCTCAAAGCAAGAAGATCAAATAAATTTGTGTAAGTGGTATTCATTATTGTCCATGTTACATTATATTATCTATTTGAATGAAGTATTATTCATTATGTTACATTATTCATTATGTTCATCTAACAGATGAGGATGGTGAAGTTCAAAGACTTGGACAAGGAAATGACAGAATTAGGACTCTGTCCTAAGCCTAGCACTATTTTCACTGCACCTTGATCAGAGCTCATAGCAATTTAACAAACATTCATTCAGCACATGCTCTATGTAAGGCATAATGCTAGTCAAGACAAAATACCAAAGCAATGCCTATCTTCCAGGGGTTTATATCCTATTGGGGTGAGAAAGGTGATGCAGATTATTGAACCCTAACCCTATAAACAATATTAATATCTAGTATTTATATAGTGCTTTTAGGTTTGTAAAGTGCTTTACACATATCTCAATAAAGTGTGTCATTTACAATTTAGGGAGTTTGTGCAAGTAAGGTGTTAAAGGGTTGTTCTGGTAATATCCAACCTCAAAGGAAAATAATTATATTCTAATTATGTTCTCTCTTCATAACCCTTAATTAATTGCCCACTTGAATCTGAAAACTCCAAAAAAGAGATTCCAGTAGATTATTTCTAAAGGCAAAATTGGGCAGCACTCTGATTTTCAAAATTCCTTCCATCTAGGCCATGACATCAGTGTTTGCATATTTGTTGGTATTTGCTCCACTACTTATCACACCAAGCTCATAGACCATAACCAGAAAATGTACAAAAGATACTTTTCTATTTCCTTTCTGAAAATTCCATTTGGACATTCACAAATTGCCAAATTTCATCTTAAGGTTCAATTTTTATTTCTATTATTGTTGAGTAACTTAGTCATGCCTGACTCTTTGTGACCCCATTTGGGGTTTTCTTGGCAAAGATACTGGAGTGGTTGGTATTTCTTTCTCCAGCTCATTTTACAAATGAGAAGACTAAAGCAACCAGAGTTAAGTGACTTGATCAGAGTCATGTAGCTAATAAGTGTCCAGGCTGGATCTGAACTCATTTCCTCCTGACTCCAGAAGTCAGACCATTTATTGACTATCTTTCTGTAACAGGAACTGGGATGCAAGAGTGAGACCAGAGGGGAGACAGAAGATCAGAAATTAATTCAGCCTGGAGGACAAAAATTATATACTCCAAAGAGGCAACCTATCAGTTAACAGAGTAAGGAATTTTATTAGGACCCTTGAGGAGTTATGGAGGAAGTAGAAAAAAAAATGGTCCCTATCTTTGAGTAGGATACCCAAAGGCCAAACCAGAGATAAGATAAAATATACAATACACATAGATTCAAGTCAAGCCAGTATGTGAAAATCCAGATTTTCAGAACAAGGAAGTATAGGAACAAACCTAATCCTTACCCCTCATTGACATTGTGAGTCCTGTGGACTATGAATAACAAGGGAGAAAGATGTTCATAGAATCATAGAATCAAATCTAAAAAGAATCTCAGAGACTCATTTAACATGTTATATCCATTTTACAGATGGACAAACAACAGAGAGGTTCCATTATTTACCCAATGTCACATCTTTTAACTCCCAGCACTATATTCGGTCCCATGTTGCCTCCTTCTAGCATAGCACAATACTAATTACATGTTGCTTTGTTAATTTCTTGCATCTTCTAACTTTTCATTAAAAAACAGTATTGCTATCTTATTCTTAAATCACCAAAACATTCCCCAGTATCCCTCTCCCATTGCCCTCCCAGAAAGCCATCCCACATATCAAATATTAAAGAAAAACGAAGAAAAAGAAAACAGCAAAAACTGATCCAATACATTTCAAAGTCTGAAAACATGGGATGCCACCTAACTTTTAACATGTGTATGAGTCTTATTTCTCAAACTACCCTATGAGATCCTTGAAGACAATTAACTTTCTATCTACTTCTTTAAAATACCCTCAAATTTAGTACTATATGGTACATGCAGTCCAGCAGTGTTTACATGCCCCCTCCAAAGAGGTGAAACCTACTGACCCATAAAACACAGTGCTAAGTAAAAGAGGAATAGCCACACTAGATGGTGCTGCTACAGATGAGCTGTTCTAATTGGAATTGTTTAACCTGGCTCTTTGGACCTCACCCACTCTGATTTCTTCCCAGTGTCTAAATTTCTCTGGGATCTCAACCCAGTTTGCTGGCATCCCTCCTGTTCATCCTGGTTCTAGACTCCATATTACTTGGTTTTCCCATATGCCACCATATTCTCCACTTCTTGACTTTGCCTTACAACTGTCTCTGTGGGTAACTTCCCGAAGGCCACCATCTCTTCTGCCCAGAGGACACCAGTTGGTGGCCATCTCATCCTGATGGCCATAAAAATGGGCGCTCAATACATTTGCTGAGTGAATAATGATAGGAACAAATAACATATAGGCACAAGGGAAATGTAGAAATGGAATTAAATGCCACCTTACCAGTCCCATGCAGGTACTAAGGGCTGCAGTGCCATCTCCAACTCCTGATTGCAGCACTGTGCCATGGAAGTGGCAGGAAGAGCCTGAATGGGATTCCATTTTGGCACCAGTGAGGTTTCCATATCGTCTCTCCAGGATGTAGTTATTGAAAAGAAATCCTTGATTGACTGTCAAATTAAAAAATAGGTCCTTGTTCTCATGAGCAATTTTATAATATACACGGTCATCTCGGTGCTCCAGATCTCTTCTCCTCCTAGCATTCGCCATACTGGGGGCGTGATGGTGCAAAGCATGTGATACAAAATGTCCGGCCGCATTTACCTTGACAGGGCCCACCACATGATACTCTGGAAAAGTCTTGATAAAGCGTTCTGGAAGAAAAAGGAAGAGCACAAAATAAAATTGTTTGGACTTGGTAAAGATGGAAATGAATACTGACTCAATAGATGGGATAGGAACAGAACCCATGATGTCATTGGTATAGGCAATTCCCATGTGGTTTCCTCTATCAATAGCAACACCCAGTCTCATAGAGTCTCTTGAGGTCATTGAGGAGTTAAGTGACTTCTCAGGGTAACGCAGACTATATGTGACAAAGGAATAATCTGAACCAGAATTTCCCGGTTTCAAAGCTGCCTTGCTCTCCAATGTGTCATTTTCATGGCACAGAAAACTAATGAGTAAATTAACAGAAAAGTATTTATTAGGTGAAAAGCTCTGTACTAAGCACAAGAGATACAAATAGAAAAGCAAGGCAGTCTCTTTTCTCTGGGAGCTCACATTCTAGTGAGAGAGACAACAATATTGGAATTTTATCTACAAGTCAGATGGAATGCCCTCATGGTCCTTAGGGTGCAGATGGTAATGTCTCTTCTTTTATGTAATTCCCTGGATGATCCACACCCATTCCTGATATCCAACCATATGACAATGCCAGCAACTTTGGGGGTGAGAATTTCTTTGCTAGGTCTTGAGTAGCTGTGGCTATCTCCACATGAGGGTTTGAGTCTCACATCTCCCCTACTTTGCATTTGTGACTTGAAGATAAAAGTCCTTCCCAACCTTTTGGTTGCTTTTGCCATGTAAGGATTACCAACTTCTATTATCTTCTCAAGTCAAGCAAAACTGGCTCTTAGTCCCTGGTGAGAAAGAAGGGTCTTGACACCAGTAACCAGGGGGCAGAGCTAATGTGCACTGAAAGGGAAAATTAACAAGCAATGCTCAAGGAAAGGGATCAAGATCTGCCATTCCTCAGGCAAACATTGGCATGAACAGAACAGTTTCTTATCTGGAGGGCTTCATTAAGAAAAACCACAAGGCTATTTGAGAGTCTCCCCTTAAGACAGACTTGGCCAGAGTACAAGAGTGCTGTGCCTCACTCCCTGGAAGGTATGAAGCAATAACTGTGGATACCAAAGGAAGAAGGCCAAGATTTTCCAAATCATGCCCTCTCCTCTTCCCTTGCCCCAAGAGACCATCTTTTTCCCTGGATTGGCCTGTTTCAATAGCCTTTTGGCAGTATTTCCAGCCTCTTTCCCTTACTCCATCTGCCAGGTATAGATATTCTAGCCCAGATGTGATCATGTCACACTTTAGCGTAAGTATTTTTGCCTGTTATGTAAAGTTCTAACTCACTTGCCTGACATTCTGCAAACAAGAACTCCATCCAAACATGACTGCTTTCTGTCCCCCTAGGACATTTTGGGCTCTCTAGCCTCAATGCCTTTGTGCACAATAACTTCTGTAATTGGAATGTCCTCCTTCTCTCTTTACCTATTACATTTAACACATAACTCAAATGCCACCTCCTCCTGAAACCTTCCCTTTGTTTCTCCCAATCAATAATAACCTTCTCCTCCGACCCCAGCCCTTATGCAGCACTTCCTTTTGAACCTTTCTAATGCTCTCATCACTGTATTATTGTGTGCTATAGCTATTTCTCTATGTCAAACATATTCCCCACTAAGTTTTAAGCTTCCTCATTCTTCTTTTACTTTTTATCAGGAGGTACATAAGGACAAGTGGACACTGGACCAAAAGTAAAGAAGACAGATTCCAAATCCATCTCTGGCATTCATTGCCTTCGTGATCATGGGCGAATTACTTCATCTCTTTGACACCCGGTTTCCACATCCGTAAAAGGGGGATAATAACACCTGAAATCCCTACCTCACTTATTGTTGTTAATAACTGTTAAGGGATCACCTGAACTTGTCTTCTTAAGGAGCCATATTTTCCAGAAACACTGGACCCAGAGCATGCAAGAAGCCCTGAATGTGTCAAGGATGAAGCCCCTCCACCCCCAATCCTCCAGCTGATATAATTTGTTGTTTGCATTCCAAACTGGACTCCCTGTTTGTCCTTGGGAGTCAAGATAGGTGCCAGTCAGTCTGCACTAGACTGAGAAACTGCTTGTGCAGCTGGGATAAGTAGACCTTCCTATCTGCATAGTTAAGTCGTTCCCAAGGGAAAAGAACATTGAGTTTGCCTTTGCCTTGATCTTCCCCTTTGGGAGGGATTTTTGCACCTTTCAGCCTCCCATGTCATGCTCCATTAGGTGAAGATTTCTGGTACTTCTTTGTCCTGTTATAAAAACAGTTATTACTGTTATAAAAATGTACACTTCTGTATGGATATGCATATTGGATGCTATATTCATGTTCATTTCTCTAATAAATTTAGTTTTCACATAAGTTTTGTGAAGTTATGATTGCCTGTTGACATTGTTATAGCTCGAATAAAACAATGCAAGTAAAATGCTTTGTAGGCTTTAAAGTACAGAAATGTGAGGTATTTCTAATATTCATATTCCTTGAACTCCTTTAGATGTCCATCCCTCTGTTGGCTATGCTACAGGGCAGAGAGAAAGATGGTAAGATCTGTCTACTCACTCCCCTGAAGGGGGAATAGGATATATACCCATAATTAGTATTTAAGATGATTAAGAATATTTAAAATAGACAGTATAGGGTTGAATTCAAATAAGTTATTCATTCAACAAATACTAGATATATACTGAATGTAGAACATGGCATTAGGCACTAGGGGAGATAAAAAATTCAAGACATGATACCTAGATTGTAGAATTCACAATCTATAAGGGGAAGGGAGAAGGGAATTGCACAAGCACAAGTTAACTATAACACAGCATTCCCAGGTAATTTTATATGGTATTATAGAAGTGCAAAGTGCTAAGTGAGGTCAGAGGTATCAGTCATTACAGAATAAGGGAAGCTAAAGAGCCTTTCTGGAAAAACCAAGAGTCAGTGCTACGGGACCTCAGAGAAAGGAGAAATCAGTGTGGGCTGGAGTGGTTTCCTGTACAGGTGAGATGTGAGGGACTTTTAAGTAACATGATGGAGATCATTTTCTTTTTTTTTTTTTTAAGCAATTGGGGTTAAGTAACTTGCTCAAGGTTACACGGCCAGTTATTTCTGGGTGTGGTGCTAAGTATCTGAGCTCGCATTCGATCCCCAGGTCATCCCGACACTGGGGCCAGTGCTCTTACTCACTGTGCAACCTGGCCGCCCCAAAGGAGATCATTTTCAATTGAACTATACTAGAAAACGCATTCCGCTGAGGGTAGCATAGAGGAGAAGTGGACAGGACTGTGAAAAGTCATGGAGCATTTGCATGTCACTCGAATAAAATCACGGAGACCAAGCAGTCCCTCCCCAGATCTGATCAGCCTCCTACATCTGACCTCTCTCCCAGTTCTTGTTACAAACACATTGCCCTAGGCCAGAGGTGTCAAACTCAGCCAGCAAGAAGTTGCAACACTTTCAAATGCCGATTGTGCTAGATTAAAATGCAATTGGGAAATATTTATTAAATAAAAGCGCAATAAAATATAGATAACATTACATTTTCAAACTAACTCAATACACTGAGGCCCACAGGGATCCTTATGTGTGGCCACTGTGGATACAGCATTAGGCCCAGAGTCAGGAAGTTGTTGTCATTAAGTTGTTTTTCAGTCACGTCCAATTCTTTGTGACTCCATTTGGAGTTTTCTTGGCAAAGATACTGGAGTACTTGGCCACTTCCTTCTCCAGCTCATTTGACAGATGTGGAAACTGAGGCAAACAGGGTTAAGTGACTTGTGTAGAGTCACACAGCTAGTAAGTGTCTGAGGCCATATCTTAACTCCCTACCTGGCATCGAGTTCTAGGATATGCAGACAGGTATTTAATAATGTTTGTTAAAGTGGCCTGAAATTTAGGTTGTAGATAGATTGTCAAGGTCATAGGATGTCAGTTTAAAGAGCCTATACTTGATCCCACAGTTAACGGGGAGTCCTTGGTGGTATTACAGCAAGAGAATGATGTGATGAAAATTCCCTCTATCTCCCTATATTTGATATCAGAGCTATTAATGTAGTTCATAGTTATTTCTAGAAATTAAAATCTCTCAGATCGGCCATGAGGAAGGTAGGATTCATTAGCATTTATGGAACTTTAATCTGGTACATACAAGATAGATCAGAGGAAAGAGATTAAAGGTAGGAGACAGATTAGGAAGTTTTACATTAGTCAGTGCCTCAGAGAACAATACTACATGTCTTTTCTAAATCAAAATGTTTAGCTTGGGGCTCCCTTAGAAGAAGTCTGAGATAGAATGAAAAGTGATTTCTATCTAATGAAAAGCTATTCCCTGTCCTTCACTGATTTCATCTGTTGCTTAAAAAGTAAACTAGAAACCAAATTATTTCTGGGTATTACCAGAGGCCAATTTTGACCTTGAAGCTCTTTGAATGAGACATTTGGTTTAATCAATCAGCCAGCAAGTATTTTAGGCATCATGCACTATGCTAAGTATTGGAGATACAAATACTATAGGATATAGTTCCTGTCCTCAAGAAGATTACATTCTATCAGGCTAGACATGTACATAAAATTTATGTCTTTACTACATATAAACAATATATAATAAATGTAGAGTAATATATTACTAGTATACATAACTATGTGTTATATATACTATATATTGTTATATATACTATATATTGGTATATGTTACTATGTTTAGTAATAGATTACTGTATATGTCTAGTATATATTAATATATACTAGACATATAAAGATAGTATATGTTATTATGTATAGTAATAGATCAGTGTATGTATAATATACCTTTATATACCATACACATTATACATAGAGAGCATATGTTACTATGTATAATAATAGATTACTGTGTACATGTAGTATACACTAGTATATACTACATATATAGATAGTAATCTCACAGAGGGAAGCATTAATACTTGTCAAAATGAGGAAAAACTTCATGCAGATTGCATCCTATGAAGGAATCTAGAGATTCTAAGAGGCAGCATACATTCCAGGCATAGGAACAGCCAATGCCAAGGTGCAGAGAGGATGGTGGAATGTCCTATGTAAGGAACAGCAAGGCTTGGCTACACCATAGATTGCAAGAGAGCAAGTGATAGTCCTTAAGATCAATCCTGGAAAGGTAGGTGGGAGCCGGTTGTGAAAGACTTTGAATATTAGAATGTTCCTATCTATCCTAGAGGTAATAGGGAGGGACCATTGTAGTTTACTGAGCAGGGAAGTGACATGATCAGAATTACACATCAAGAAAATCATTTTGGTAGCTGTGTGGAAAATGGATTTGAAAAAGAAGGAAGGAAGGAAGGGAGGAAGAGAGAAGGGGAGGGAGGGAGGGACAGAGGGAAGAAAGGAGGGAAGGGGAAGGAAGGCATGTTAGATTTTTTTTAAAGTTTGTGAGAGTCCAAACTATGAAGGTAAACATGCAAAAGGAGAGAACCAGCATTACCTTAAAAACATTGCTGAGAAAGAATTGATAAGATTTAGTAAGCAATTATATGCAGATTAAAGAAGAATGAAGGGGTGGCTAGGTGGCAAAGCGCTGGCCCCGGGAGTCAGGAGGACCCAAGTTCAGTTCCAGCCTCAGATACAACACCCACACATAAAAAAAAAAAAATAGCCGTGTAACCTTGGGCAAGTTACTTAACCCCAATTGCCCTCCAAAAGGCAAAAAAAAAAAAAAAAAGAATGAAGAATTGAGCTTGGGTGACTAGAATGATAGTGATACCCTCAATAGAAATAGGAATGTTCAGAACTGTGGTGAGTTTGGGAGGGAAAAAATAAGTATTCTGTTTTCGGTTGGTTCTGTTTAGTTTGAGACTCCTAGGTCAACCAGTTTGAAACGTCCAAAGGGCAATTGGTAATGCAGAATCACAGTTTAAGAGAGAGAGACCAGGACTGGAGCTCTAGATATAAGAATCATTTGCATAGCAATTATATCCCATGGAAGCTTTGAGGTCACCAAGGAGAACACAGAAGAGGAGGCAACTCAGGAAAAGGCTTTGTCTACCCACAGCCTAGATTAGACTGGTCTTACGCATGCTGCTTAACTTCATTAGAAGTTAGTTTTTTTCACCTATAAAAATGGAGGTGGTAATATATCTTACAAGGGGTATTTGAATAGCCTGATATTAGATAGATAATTTTTCCTGCCTTGTTTGAAAGATAAATAATAATAATAAATGGAAGACAGTTATTTTATATAATACCTATCTTATAATAATGAATGACATGAAAGTTATTGTATATTATAGCTCTACTAATTCACAACAAATTCTCTTACTTACTAGACTTTAAGCTCTGTGAATGCAAGAACTATATATTATCTAAATTTTGTATGTTATTTGGTTCCTTGCTGGGGAATCGAAGACTCAGGAGTCCACCTTAACTATGTTGAAATATTTTGAGGACTATCATGTGGAAATGCAATTATTCTGTCCCCAGAGGACAGAACTAGGAGTAAGAGACAGAAATTACAAAGAAGCAAACAGGGTCATCATTGGGGAAGAAAAAAAAACCTTCCTTACATTTAGAACTATCTGAAATTGGAATGAGATACCTCAGGAGATAGTGGGTTTCCCCTCATTAAGGGTCTTTAAGCAGATGGATAACCACTTGTCAGATATTTTGCAGTAGAGGTCCCTTAGAAACCAAAACTTCTATGATTTTGTGACTTGTCCAAGGTTACACAACTATTTCTAGACAGAACCTGGGCTAGAGAACCCATGTTTCCTGATTTTCCATCCAATAGTTTTCCCACAACACATTGGTTTGTTATATCTTTCTCAAACTAATTGCCAAGCATTCAAATTCTACTTCAGAGATGGCAATTCTGATGGGCTGGCCATGTTGCTTGAAAGCAAAATGTACACTTGACAAAAAGACTATTTTTATGGAGTACTCACACAGGGCAAGCAGTCAAATGGTCAGAAGAAGTGATACAAGGACACTCTCAAGGTCTCTCTGAAGAACTTTGGAATTGATTGTGTGACATGGAAGACACTGGCACAGGACCGCTCAATTGTGGTGTGCCCACATCAGAGAAGGTGCTGTGTTCTATGAGCAAAGCAAAATTGCTATAGCTTAAAGGAATGAGAGATGTAAAAATGCAGAGAATCCACCCTAAATGTTCACATGGGCTATTTGTGTCCCACCTGTGATAGAACATTCCAAGCTTGTATTGGTCTGATCAGCCAGTCAGACACACTGTAATTTGACTCTAACATAGTGATGTCATTTTGGCCTTCTTGGAGAATGAAAGACAACCAACCAGCTCATATTAAAGACCATCATCAACCAGAATTGATCCTATAAGAAGGTAGACTATGAGAAGGTAATGTAATTTGTGTCTTGAAGAGGCACCAAAAAACACCTCTTTCACATGGCCTGCCATAGCATCTCCCTCCTCTCCTACATGGCCTGAAATACCCACCACTAAAGTGGCCATTTCCTTGAGATAAAAAAAAAATCAAATATACCTTTTGTCCTTAATCTTTCTTGTCTTAGCAATGGGTCAGAAACAAGAAACACGAGACTAGACTTTGGTCCCCAGGGGTGGGGAGTCAACTGCATATTGGCAAGTCTGCCAAGAGCTGACCAACCACTGCACCCTCTACTTCAGCCCCAGACATAACAATGCCTAAATTCAAAAGACAGCAGCAGCCAGAGGAGTAGACATGAATAGCCTTCTTGGATTCTTAAGTGCCAGGACCCAACCTTGCAGACATATTGTCTTTGCCTATGTTCTCATCTACACAATCACATAAGAGGGGCACCATGTGTTCAAGCAGGGGCAGTTCCCGATCCCCACTCCAAAGAAGTGGAGTTCCTGAGCAGCACAGGAATATTAGTTACTTGTCTATCAACCCTGAGTCTAAGAGTTCTGCAGCCCAGTCTTAGACTGAGAAGTGGAAGCATTCCCATTCTCTAACAACCGCGAGTACAAGTATCCAGACTTCAAGAGAGAATAGGAAGTTCCTGGGAAGAACCTACCTAATGAAGACAGAAGAGAATCCTGAAATCCAGATTTCTAGAGAGAGAATATGGAGATTTTCTGAACATCAGAAAATCACTCACTGTGCCCCTCCACTTCTGCATCTTATTTGGCCAGAACAGGTCTGATGGAAAGAAAAATTGACACTCTAGCTACTCCCTTCCTAGGGGAGTGCAAGTATCAGAGCATTAAATGCTACAAGGCTAGATATGATGCCTAAATAGATCTCTGGGTTAAAAGTGGGATCCACCAGAACACAGGAAAGATTATATATAATCACTCCCATTAAGTCCAAGTTTGTTTTCTTTCTGATGGAAGTCCAAACCACAGCATGAGGCTGAGTCTGGTGGATGATAATAGGGCCCCAGAAGAAGGGAGTATTTGCTAGAGAAAGAAGAAAATTGTAATCAGTGTTAATGTTATGAGTCTTTTATATCATTTTTGTATTTTCCGTGGTGTGGTATAAAAGTTGTCCACTCTCCTCCCCCCACCAAAAAAAAGGTCCCAAAATCAAAAGCCACAAAAATAGAGACTATACTATCTGTAGAAGGTCACTGTTTAAATGAACTTATATTAGTTGTGAAGGAAGGGGAAGTGTTGAGGGTCTAATATCCTAGCAATAGTTTAGATTAGTACTTAGATTTGCTAGTTTCCATAATGTAAAGCTGAGAGCAGTGCTCTGAGAATGGATGAAAGGATGGGATATCAGAATGTTTCCAGGCCTTTCCTAAAGAGGCCAAACCCAAGAGGCAAGCCAGAACAGCTACCCCAGACAGCTAAAGGTGACTATATCAATATCCCTGGGGTGAGGGATCAGAGTCAAAAGGATTTTGGATTTTAAAAGCAAAAATAAAACTCTACTTCACAATCTTGACGAAGGTTAGTCCTAGATAACTGCTGAACAGTTAATAACAGAATGACAGGATTGTGCTAATAATGTTAGATTTAACTTATCCACATATGCCCAAGGCTTGGAAACTCTGCTCCTTTCCACTGAAAATAAAATGCAATTCATTAAATTGATGAAGTAAACCTGTGTGTGAAATTAATGGCACAAAAGAGTCACCTTTTCCTTCTCTAAGAGACTCAGAGAAGTTCATAAGTATTTTCCAAAATCGAATTCTCTCTGCATTGCTAAAAGGGAGGCTGGGGAACTATTTATTTTCCTTGGCCCCATTTTACAGAGGGAGTAAGAAAGGGTATCATACTCAGCTTACACAAAACTACTAAGTGGTACTATTACTGGCAGCAGCTGTACCTTTTAGACACATAGCTTAAGGTTTGGAAAATGGGTGTGAGGCAGAACTGGAATCTAACCTGAGGGGGATGTGCATTTGAACCAAATCATATCCAAATGTCAGGGTCACTTTCTGAATTTCTGTACAAAAACGGTTCAAAGAACAGCTAATGTTGCTATTTTAAACCTGGGGTGGAAGACGGGTATCTTGACCATTTTAAAGACAGGGCATGCCGATTCCTAGCGAAGGATGGAGTTTTGCTGCTAATCCCTTTTAAAATCAAAGCAGATGAGTACTCCAGCTGAGTTTGAACTTTCTAAGATAGGCCAGGGCAATCTTTCCGGAAATTCTAAATGAAGACAGACGAGCCGGCACTTCATCAAAGTGCCCTACCCCGGGTGCCTCCAGAATCGGAGGACTTCTGGAAACTGGAGGGAAAACTTTAGCAGAGCCTAAGTTCCTTCTGTGTGATCTGTTACTTATCACTAGGCAAGGCAATAACATCCTCTGGACTTCTGGGGCAAGTTACAAGCCCAGAGAAATGAAGAAGGAAGAGATCCACACCCCTGATGCATTACCCTTTACACATTTTGTCCACACCTAATTCCTCCAAGTGTCCAAAAACATCGGGGGCAAACAGTCTCTGAAAGGGACCAGCTCTGATAGGGAGGAGGGCCAAAGTGAAAGAGCTGGGACAGTGGGGAAAGGAATTTCTCCAAAAGGGGTGGGGGAGGTAAGGGTGTGTGTGTGTACTTTTAAACACACTCGTACACAAGACCAGTTCTTTCCAGGAAAGCCAAACACAGCCAAGCTTGCTAAGCAGGGGTGGGATTATAGTTTGACTACCCTGATATGAAGTTTGCAAAAGAAATAGCTAAGAGCTGCCCGTTGGGTGATTCTCCATGAAATCTGATGATTTTCCGTATTCGGGGTCTGAAGAATTTGGATTTTGAAATAGTACAGCATTCAAAGGAGCGGCAATAAAATAGAGGGCCAGGTTGCCATACCGTCGATTTCTCAAGGATTACATTGTCACGGGTATGCCTGGAGTCGAGATGTTAACTGCTTCCCCTCCAGCTTCGGGTGGGCATTAATGATCCCTTACAGGCACCACTCAGAGGCAGCGTGCAACCCCGCATCCCCACCCCCAACCCCTCACCCCCCGAAACATGTGCAGCCTGCCTTCCACCCAGGGACGGCGTTTTCCCTTCTTCCCCCCCCCCCCATTTTTTGGTGCACAAAGTTAGACTAGATGGGGGGGGAGGGGGGAGAAGGGGTGTAGTTAGGGAGCGAGGAATCGCTGGGGGAGGGGGAGGAGGCGGCGGGAGTACAAGCCTCTCAGTTTTCATATTTCTAAGCACCATTGTTTGCAGAGAAGAAGAAAAGTCACTAACCTTGCCTCTTGTCCGGAAAGGAAAATGCGCCTGGCTGAGGCTGTCTATCATTGCACAGCGCCTGATAGTCAAGGAACTGGACCACAAGGAAAATGTTTCCGACCCAGTTCCTCAGGACCCACGGCATGATTCAGTTGTTGGGAAGAGGGGGGAAGATGAAAAGAGAAAGGAAAGAAAGAAAACACAATACTACTAAGTTTTGAACTTAGTTTAAGGAATAAAGTCCGTGCATGTGGCTGGGCAGGTTGAGACCGAGGGACATGGCCCTGGGGTGGGCGAGAAGCTGGTGTTAGCTGCAAAGGATGACTTTTTTGCACTGAGAGGGGCCAGTTACCTTTCTAGCCCCCCCTCCCGGTCTCCCCAAACTCCCTCCCTGAAAGGGGAGTGATCAAGCCAACAGTGTCTGCTTTCTTAGGGGTGTGGGTTGGGTCACAGCGAGAGGGAGCCTCCCAGGGCCACCCCGCTGCTCCCCCGCCCCCCCCCCCCCAATCATTTGCATGGCCCAGAGCTTGGCCTCTACATCTCTTCCCGGGGCTCCCCTCCCCCGAACTTCTTCAGTCCCGCCCAGAGGCTCTGGAGAAGCTGACGGATCCAAACCAAATAGGGAAGGCTAAAAGTTATCCAGGCCTGGAGGAGGAGACAGGTTGGGGGGAGGTTAGGGTTCTGCTGGGCAGGAAAGGACAGGAAAAAGAGGGAACCCTCAGACCTAGGATCAGGGGGCAACCCTGCAGGTAGAGAGAGGAGGCACTTTTTCTACCGCTTCTGATGGCCTTTTCCCCTGGAAGTTCCTAAAACCTTATTCACGTTCTCACCCTTCTCACTGGGTCTGATTTCTCCAGTCTCACAGTGTCCCGGGTAGGCTCTAATTCCCTGTAGGATAAGAGGACTGGGCAGCTTGCTTTCAGCGATGCCTCGGAAAGACTTCAGGAGATCGAAGACAATAGAGAGTAAATTTAAAAGGTACAGCTGTGAATAATATTTTTTTTAAGTTGACCAGGAGACTAATTGGTTTGATCCAGGCTGAAATATGCCAGAAAGCATTAGCTGTTTGATGAGTTCACCTGTGGAGCGCTTCACACTCACTTCCCGCTGAGTTCTGCCTTTAGTATTTCTAACCCGTAGCCAAAGAGCGTGAGAAGTCTTTTAGCCAGTTGCCTAAATCAAGGTAGTTCAGCCCCCAAACAGAACGGGCTTTTGGATCTGGGGCGGCCTGACTCCCTACACCCTGGAAGAGTCCGCTCCGACCCGACCCGAGCCGCAGCACGCCCCCTGCAAAAGCTCCCTTCTGTGTAGTATAAGGTTGTGGAGAGGGACCTCCCACTCAAGGCAATGAGGAGGGGACTCAAGTTTAGAAGTGCTTAAATTTAGAACCGAAAGACTTTAGAGGAACAGTCTGATTAATCCACCCTTAGAAACCATCTAGTCTTAACTCATTTCACAGGTGAGGAAATGGAGGCCCAAATGATTTAACTTGTCCAAGGTTACACTGGTACTGAAAGGCAAAGCTAGAATACAAACCCAGGTCCTTTAACTCCAAATCGCCAGTATTTTCCATTGTTTCTCCTAGAAGGTGTCATAGGAACAAGTGGTTCTCGTAAGGCGGGAGAGGCAAGATAACCCAGTGCTTTTGCTAATAAACTCAGCATTAGTGATAGCAAAGGTGTATGTCATATTTCATAGGGCTGTTGGTCTCAGTTTCCTCATCTGTAAGATGGGGATGGCATATGTATATATGTGTACATATATACATGTATATATGTATATGTAGGCATGTATGGGTATATGTATATGCATACATATATGTATACACACACAAACCCCTAGGTGGCACAGTGGAAAAGAGTAAGAGCCTAAAGTTAGGAAGACTCTACACTTCCTATCTGTGTGACCCTGAGCAAGACCCTTAACCCTGTTTGCCTCAGTTTCCTCATCTGTAAAAATGAGCTGGAGAAGGAAACTGCAAACAATTTCAGTATCTTTGCCAAGAAAACCCCAAATGGGGTCATAAAGAGTAAGACACAACTAAAAAATGACTGAACAAAGATATGTGTGTAGTAGCTTCCTCATAGGCACCTATAAGGAGAGAGAACTTACTTTCTCAAGTAAAATATTGAACTTGACCCTAGAAATAAGCAGCTTGGTTCACTAGGAAGACCACTAAATCTAGAGCCAGAGGAATCAGGTTCAAATACTATATCTGCTATTTAATACTTCCTATTAACCTTGGAAAAGTCACTTTCTCTCATTGGGCCTCAGTTTCCTCACCTGTAAAATGAAGGAATTGTGCTACATGGCCTCTAAGTTCCCATTCAGCTCTAAATTTGCCAACTACAGTATGAACTATTATCTAAAGTTACCATCATCTTTAGATGGTGAAAATTACAAGTAATCCTAGGAGAGGCCAAGACTGGACTGTAGCATCTGTTGGCACAACAACACCTCCGTGGCTAATGTTTCAGTGTAAACCAGAGTGCAACCAAAGCATCCACTCTGATTGGCAAAACCCTGAGAAAACAAAGACAGCTGTAGATTATTAACTGGAAGGCTCAAGTAGGTTTGGGTTAGCTTTGAGCTGATAAACTCTTCCCTGGAGATCATACAAATTGAACAAGATCCTATAATAGGAATGCAGAGCTGGAAATGACCTCACAGGTCAGACTGTATTTGTTTAGCCACAGTGCTGAGGTAGAGTGGAAAAAGGTCTTAGAAATGGAGGCTCTAAATTGAAGACCCAGCTGAGAAATTTATTAGCCATGTGACTTTGAGTAAGTCATTCCATCTGAGGTAGTTTCCTAAATTAAAATTTATAATACTTAACATATGTCACAAAGTTATTATAATGAAAATATTTTTCAAAACTTCAACATGCTATAGAAATGTGAGCTGTGTATGCTTGGTAGATGATAACATCAACTCAAATTCCTATCATTTTCTTAAGGTTAAAGAGTACTACACCCTCCACTATGACCACCCAAAAATGCACACTCTGAGGGGCAAATTATCCAAATATTCTTATTTTATAGATAAAGAAACTCAATCTTGGAGAGTTTAAGTAACTCTCTCAAGGTCATATAGCTAATAAATGAGTGCCAGGATTCAAACCCAACTCCCTTGGTTCCAAATGCAATATAAATTAAATGACTCTGTATAGTCTCTCTGGATATTCTTTGTTTCAAATAGAGAAAAGATATTGGTCCTGTGCCCAATGAATCATAACCCTGGGCTTAAGAATTCCCATCTCTTGGGCTATATTCCAAAGAGATCATTAAAATGGAAAAAGAACCCACATGTACAAAAATGTTTATAGCAGCTCTTTTTGTGGTAGCCAAAACTGGAAATTGAGGGGATGCCCCTCAATTGGGGAATGGCTAAACATGTTGTGGTATATAGAATACTATTGTGCTGTAAGAAATGATAAACAGGCAGACTTCAGAAAAACCAGGACAGACTTATGTGAACTGATGCTGAGAGAAGTGAGCAGAACCAGGAGAATATTGTACACAGTAAGAGCCATAGTATGTGATGACTGACTTTGATAGACTTAGCCCTTCTCAGCAATGCATGGACCTAAAACAATTCCAAAAGACTCATGATGGAAAATTCCATCCACATCCAGAGAAAGAATTACGGAGTCTCAGTACAGACCAAAGCAAACTCCTTTATTTTGTTGTTGTTTTGCTTTGTTTTGTTTTCTTTCTCTTGGCTCCTCCTATTCATTCTGGTTCTTCTATACAACATGGCTAATGTGAAAGTATGCTTAATGGGAATGTAGGTGTCGAGCCTATATCAGATTACATGCCATCTTGTGGGGGGAGAGAGGGGAGGGCAAGAATGATTAAAACTTATGGAAGTGAATGTTGAAAACTAAAAATAAATACACTTTAATTTAAAAAAATAATTCTCATGCCCCTCTTACGTCTTTCCTAACTTCCAAGACTACCCCCCAGCAGTGGTGTCAGCATTGGCTCATTACTGACTACAGAAGAAAAGCACTTGCTGTCTAGATAATCCTGAGAATGCTTGAGAGATCACCTAAAGTGAGTTGGTAAATGTCTAACAACCACCTCTTTTTGGGGGCAAGGGATAGATGTAATATGACAGCATAATATACTTTTAAGCTCAATCCGCTTTAACGTTTTCTCCATTACTTTCTTAAATCTAGACAATCATCAAAACAATAACTCAAACCTTGATTTATAGTACCAATTTCTGAGGTAAATGATCATACTGAAAATGTCATCATTGGAAGCTTGTTTAAACTGGCTCTGGTACAACATTGGTCTTAAGGATATTTCTGAGAATGGCGTGCTGGAGTATGGACAAGGGAGTCACAGGAAATAGGAGTGGATTTGCTTAAAGGCCTAGAATTTACAATTATTCTATTATATCCAGTACCTGCTAAAATTGGCCTACCTGTCACACTAGAGTCCAGCCCTCTCTCTGTGCTCAAGGAAGAGACAATAATAGCATTGTTGAGGGCGATACCATCTTCCAGTCACACAGGCTCATAACCATGGTAGCATTTCCTACTCTTCATTCTCCCTCATCCCTCTATAACCAATCTACTGTCAAATCCTGTCAATTTTGCCTTCTGGTTGATTATTTTATCAACATTTTGTTTGATTTGACAGTTATAAGCTGTTGACATTTTCTATGATTTCATTTTTTGCATTTTTCCATTTTCATTTTACATATATGCATTTGTAAGTATAATGTAATTTTTTATTGACAACTTCACAAATCTTGTGTTCTAAAAAATAGGGTAGCATTTGTGGCATAGCTTACTTTTATATTATATTAAAACACTTAAGAAAATTCATAAACAAAATAACAGATTTGCTTATTTTTTAGAGCTATTGTTTTATAAATTTAGTATGATACCACCAAGTTGCTTAATTACAAAAGAGCTTCCATCCTAAAAAAAGGATTACAGAGTGTCTTCATCTATCACTGTTTATGCTTATCAAAACTTAATTTTTCTTGTATCCTACTGTTTTCTAAATATTATCTTTGTCTTCCACAATAGTAGCTAATTACTTGATAAACTAAACTGTGCCAGCATGTTCATAAAGGACAACTTATTAATGAAAAAGGACTAATGCTCTGATCTCACTTGCCTCTTAGGTAATGCACATATATTGTAACAGGGGGCCTTCAGGAAAAAATCCTCTACTTTTATTAAGCCCCAAATAATAACGAATGCTAAGAATTTCAGGCCACGTAGAGGGAAAGAAAACTCTATAGCAAACTGGTGGTAGAGATATTAGGGATAGATAGACCTTTCTATACCCCCTTCCTGTTCCTAGAGGGCAGTTAGGTGTCCAAGTCCATAGAACAACTGATCTGGGATCAGAAAACCCTGAGTTCAAATCTAGCCTCAAACACTTCCTGGCTGTGTGACCCTGGGCAAGTCACTTAACCCTGTTTGCCTCAGTTTCCTCATCTTTAAAATGAGCTGGAGAAGGAAATGGCAAACCACTCCAGTACCATTGCCAAGAAAACCCCAAATAAAGTCAAAGAGTCAGAAATTACTAAGCAACAACAGACCTTTTTATACCCCTTCTAGTTCTAGAATGTTAAATAACTATTTACCCCTCCCCCCCACTCATAGTAATACTTGACATTTATGAAGTGTTTTAAGCTTGTATAGTGCCTTAGACATGTTATCTCATTCCTTTCAACAACCCTATAAGTTAGGTGCTGTTATTACCCCCATTTTACAGGTGAGAAAACTGAAGCCTAGTAAGGCTGAGTGACTTGCCTAGGGTCACAAAACTCATAGGTGTCCAAGGCAGCATTTGAACCCAGGTCTTCTAGATTTTTATTTCTGGACTTTCCTTTTTATTCCATGCTGGTCCTACTGAGAAAATCTTACTTCCCCGATGTGAACAAATTCTAAGGGCACAAATTACCCTAAATAATATAGTATTGTATTTATTGTACCTTCCTTCTGAGGATCATTCATTTTGCCAAAAAGAAAGCTGCTAAAACAATATTTGCTTAGGTTAAGGCAGCATCATAAACTCTAGTTTCAAAATGTTTGCTGAGTCCCTCAAAATATTTTACTCCTTGAGAATACACATAGAATAAACGAATTTAGAATCTTTGCCTACTCAACAACCCGACCACAACAAACACATATTAAATGACTCCTAAGTTCAAGTCACTATGCTAGGTGCTGACATGTAGCATGATTAATTTTGCAAAGTATTTTACATACATTATAAATTAATGAATAAAAATGGAGTATATTTTCTCTCCGGGTATATCCTATTGATCTGAAATGGTTGAGCATATCTTCTTAGAATCCAGTTCAACAAATGATTAGGTAACCTATGAAAGATATAAAGGTTAGGTTAGACATGTTTCTTGTCTCAAAAAGTTTAAAGTTTGACTGAAAAAATAACTTATCAAAATATAAAATATAAGTAATACTGTAAGAATTGCATTAAAAATACAATAAATATTATAAAACAACACTTGATTATCACTAAATGAGTACATATGATAGGATTTCATCCCCCACCTCAATTAATATCAATAACAGAATGCCCAGAATTCAATCACAAAGCTAACCCTAAGGGTAGTCACTCATAATGATAGTCTATACTTAATTCTTTGATCAAGGGTGACTTCCTAATTGGTTAAAGAAGGGAACCATGTGATTAGCTGAGACAATGTCAGCCCTTTCAAGGTTATAAGTAAAAATAGCAAGTGAGACTGGAAGTTGAAGATTCAGAGCTCTACAAGCCAACACCCTCACCTTTACCAGAGAGAATCAAGGGCAAGGAAAGGATTTTCTCTCTTCTCCTTCTTCCTCCATTGGCCTTGAGCCAAAGCATCTAAGTTATGAGACCAGTAAGAACAAAAATGTATGCAGCCAAAAGCAGTTTTGGTGAAACAGTCACTTGTGGGTGAGAGTATGGCTCTCATGGTGGAGAGAAGTGCTGGCTATAGACTGAAGAAAGGAGCAAACCCTGGGAACTTAGCTGAGCAGTTTTCCTAGCAGAAGCCAAGTAAGTAAGGATTCTACAAAGAGAGAAACTACTTCTAGTACCAGGAGTTGAATTACCCTTTATAGCACATGTATCTTACATGGGTATCTCACTACCCTTGCCATTTAATCCCACTATTTACTGGACATTGTGTGTCCTCAGGTCTGGGGGATTTTTTTTTTGTACTAGCTCTTAATATTCCACCTTAACAAATGCCCTTACTAAAAGTTAACCATTTCTACTGGCTGATTGTTCATGGGAAGCACACTGGTAGGGGTCTGTGAGTAGATGTAGTAGGAATAGTCACCTATAGGGATTACCCCCTAGAGCACTTAAAAGTAGTTGTTACTCCTCAGGGGATCCAACTTGTAAGTTCTGGTACAAATTGGTCAGTTAGGTGATGCTGTAGATAAAGTGCAGAATTTGAAGTGAGGAGAACTGAGTTTGGATCCTACTTCAGATACTAGCTGTGGAACCCTGGGCAAGTCATTTAACTTCTCCGTGGCTCAGTTTTCACATCTGTAAAATAGGGGTAATAATTGCACCTACGTCACAAGGTTGTTGTAAGAATAAAAAGAGTTTACATTTGTAGAGCACTTTGCAAACCTAAAAGTGCCATATAAATGCTAGCTACTATAGCTATTAATATTAAGCACTTCAGAGGAATCATTACATGAGGCATATAAATATAATTTAAAGAATGAATGGGATGAATTTAGATAAGGGAGAAATTATCTTACCTTAAGGTTCATTAAACAGGTGAAACTTCAGCAAGGCCTTGATAGAAAGAGGGAATTCAATCAGGTAGAGGGAAATGGGGGCTGTTAGGAGAGAGAATTCCATGTAGGGACATTGAAGAAGAGAAAACATTAGAGCAAAGCCACAGAAGTAAGAAGATATAAAATATGTAAGTGAAATCTTTCCAGCTTAAACAGAATGTTTTATGTAAGGGAATAATGGAATAAAATTACTGTTCACACTTATACAGCACTTTACAAATTGTTCTCCTCATAACAATCCTGTGAGAAAGGTAATACAAGTATTATCTCCACTTTACAGATAAGAAAACTGAGGCATAGTTAAGTGAAATGTCTGTGGTCATAGACCCAGCAAGTATCAGGACCAGGCAAGACTCAAAATTCCTAATTGGAATTTCTGACTCTAAAACCTTCATTCCCTCTACTACACCACAGTATACCGCACAAGGCTGGTAAGGTCTTGAATGCAGCTGGACTTCTCTTGTCCCCAGCAGAAACTATGAAGAAATGCTGTTGGCACTGATGCTTCAGCAAAGCAATTGCTTCAAGTTCTTTTTCCATAAACAGAGATTTATCCCATCTGGAAGAATGATCTATTGCTATTATTGACCATCACAATAATAATAATAATAGCTAACATTTATTTGTATGGTGTTTGCAATGTACTTTACATATATTATTTGATCCTTACAGAGGACTGATTTTGGAATAAGAGTTGGAATCCAGCATTGGTTCTGGAGTCTGAGAATGTAGGTTCAGATCCTACCTCTTGATTATGACCTTGGGCAAATCTTTTAATCCCCTGGCTCTCAGTCTCTTCATCTGTAAATTGAGGAGGCTGCAGTAGATAGCCCCTGATTCCATCCAGCTCTCACTCCATGATCATTCCAGCTCTGAGAAGCAAAGCCAACACTCACTATTTCTTTCTTTCTTTCTTTCTTTCTTTCTTTCTTTCTTTCTTTCTTT
>NW_027185664.1:310294-335301 GCF_028583685.1 Petaurus breviceps papuanus | reverse complement strand
CTTTCTTTCTTTCTTTCTTTCTTTCTTTCTTTCTTTCTTTCTTTCTTTTTGTTTTTTGGGAGGGCAGTTGGGGTTAAGTAACTTGCCCAAGGTTATGAGGCTAGTTATTTTGTGTGTGGGTGTTAAATGTCAGAGGCCGGAATGGAACTCGGGTCCCCCTGACTCTAGGGCCGGGGCTTTACTCACTGCTCCACAGTCACCCCTCACTCACTATTTCTTGAGTGTTCAAACAAAGAATCAACTGTAGTGGAAGGGAGAGTAAAAGAGTCCTGAGCCTAAAACCAAACAGCCATACACACCTCTGACTGATACTAATGAGTTTCAGTAGGACAGGTAAAGTGTGTAAAGGCCCTCTAAATGTGTAATAACTACATTTCAATCAATAAATGGAACTGTGTTTCTGCTTGGGATAAAGTTACTAAAAAGGATATGCATTTAAATGATCAAAACCAGGCTTTGAAATGCACTCTAAGATGAAAGGGTCTTTTATTAACATTCTTAAGTTTGGCTCTATAGCCAGCCCTGAGCTTTGGAATAGGGAGGCGTACATGGGTTATCTTCACAATCAGAAAGACGTGTGGCTTCATTCCTTTGATCCTCCATTAGCTGCACAAGCAGTTAAAGCATCTTTGTACTCCAGGATCCATCTCTATCGCCCCTCTTTCATAGTTCTCATAAGCAGCATCCCTCCTTTGGATCGTGTAAGAAGGCTGTCTTTGTTACTTTCCATTCCCACTAGAGGGATGCAAATAACACAGTGGCTCGTGGTTGTTAGTCACTCAATGTGCTGTCATACTAGACATGCTCAAAGCCTGCAGAGAGCTACTGGAGAACAGTGGGGTTTGCCTGTAATTGGTTACTGTTGTTCAGGATGACAAACACATCATTGTTCGTGATCAAAAGTCTCTGAAGGATGAGCCAGAAAAGCCATCAGATCTCCTCCAATCACAGTGATGAGCAATAGTTCTCCATTTTCAGTGAGAATAGAACACTGGGAACAGAACGATGGGAAGAGAATGCAGCTGCAGTGGCAGAATTTTTAGATGCAAAAAATATACCTCTTCCTCAGAGAGTTATTTTTCCTAGAAAACATAGTCACAAGGAAGTCTCATCCACCTACAGGATTAAAATGGGAACCTGCCTAAAGGCAGGGGGTTGAGATTGATGAGCTTTCAGGGTCCCTGCAAACCCTAGGATTCTATAGCTTCATCATTGCTTGAAAAGGCAGGAGTAGGGCAGGAGATGGATAATTTTGTTCTGGGCAAAAGAATGACAGTGTCGTATCAGTTACTGGATAAGTGACCATATGGGTGTCCTTTCCAAAAGACCTGCTTCTTACTTTTTCTTGTTCCTCTTTTTAAACTTAAATAATAAAACTTAAATAAACAATAAGACAAGAAAAAGAAACATATTATAAACTTAAATAGTGAAACAAATACAAAAGAAAAGAAAAAAAGCATTGTCACATGCACAACAGAAAATGAGAGGATTCAAAATATGCAGCAATAAATTTCCATTTCAAGAAAGCCTATATAATAAACACTTTGCTTTGTGTTCAGAGTTGTCTATCTTTTCTTTGCTTCCTTGTAAGTTTTCTTTTGTTCTCTGCCAAAAGACTTACTTTTACTGTATTTTGTTCCAGTTGGGGGAGGTCAGAATACTTGAACATCTACAGAGTTTTCAGAGATGATGTCTGTTCCTTGACAGTTCTTGTTTAGCATCCATTTATGCTTTTGGAAGGGGGCTGTTTGCTTCACCATCCCATGTAGTTCTCTTAACTATGTGTCCGAATCCTGGGAAACGTGTGCAGTCTGAAAATCTGGAGTCCCCAGAATAGCAAAAGCAAACAAGCCCATCTGAATGACCTCTGCCTGAACTTCTGGTGTGTCTGGCAGTGAGAATATGGAAACATGTCCTCACAGTGCTGAGGTCATTATTCACATGGGCACCAAAAAGCTTTAATTAATGAGCTATGCTTCATATGTGGAACTCCTGCTTCTGCCATCCACAGGATAAATGCTTTAAAAGCAGCAAAGTTTAGATCTTTTTTCATATCAGCAGAGAGACAGATTTACCCCATCAAGGAGAGCGGCCTATTGTTATTAGTGTCAACAATAATAATATCTAGTATTTGTATAGTGCTTAAGGTTTGCAAAGCACACTGTATGTATTATTTGATTCTTACCAAAAAGCTCTGATGTAGGAGCAATTATTATCCCCATTTTGTAGATGAGGAAATTGAGGCAGAGAAAGGTTGTGACTTGCCCAGGGTCACACAGATAGAAAGTATCTAAAGTGGGTTTTGAACTTGGTTCTTCCTAGCTCTGTTGTGGTTTCATGTCTGTTATGAGGATCATCTCAAAGAAGCCAGAGTCAGACCACCTCTAATCCAAGTCCAGGCATTGAGGATTGATGCTTCTCATGCAGTGGGTTTAGCTCCAAAAGGAACCAGCAACTTCAGAGAAAGCAAGATTCATTTTTATAGGGTAAAGGTGAAATTACTTAACAGAAATCATGAATGTTAGAAAGGCAGGAGAGATTTGTTAAGGGATTAGGTAATAGGGGAGGGGTCCCTTCTATGATTCAGTGGTCAAACATCCTGGTCATGCTGCTTTCTGATTGGCTAGCTATTGTGGTCCTGCCGGGTCAAGATGGATAGTTAAGTATTGTGGTCCTGTCTTGGGCTAAATGGATGATGGGATTGTAGTTGAGTACAAGGATACACCTGTTCAAATATATGAATTGGATCTGGGGTAGTGGCTAGCTAGGGACAATGGCTGTATTGAGTCTGGGGGCATGAGGTGCGGTTAAAGCCAGATTGTGGCAGGACATGACTGCTGTTCAGTGGGGCCCATAAGGAAGTTGGAATATTGGGGGTGGGGTCAGCTTTATTGGAATTCCATCAGTTCCAAGTCTAGCCCTCCATCTAGCCAACCTACTTAGACTGAGGAATGTTCAGCTTGAAAGTTTAGAGATGTGAGTTCAATTCCTGGTTCAGACATTTAGTTGCTATGCAATGACAGACAAGTCATTTACTTTCTCTGAGATTTTGTCTCCTTATCTGTAAAATGGGGATAACTGAATTTAACAATAACTACTTCCCAGGATTATTGCAAAGAAACTCAATATGTAAACTTTAAAGCAACATAAATGTAAATTGTTGTTAATGTATTAATATCGTTAATTTAAATCATGATGAAAACAATCAGAGCAGGAATCAAGAGATTTGGATAACCTTCTACACTTTGCTATATGTTCAAAAACAAGGGTTTGGTTGTTCAGTAATTTCGGTCCTGTCCTAATCTTTGTGATCCCATTTGGGTTTTTTTTGGCAAAAATACTGGAGTGGTTTGCTATTTCCTTCTCCAGCTCATTTGACAGATGAGGAAACTGAGGCAAACAGGGTTAAATGACTTGCCTAGGGTCACACTAGTATCTGAGGCTAGATTGAACCAGGAAGTTCTTCTTCAGGATTGTCTTCTTGAATTTAGGTCCAGCACTCTATCTACTGTACAACTTAACTGGCCAAGAATATAAATATAAGATGGGGGGAAATTAGTGAAAGGATAGTGATGTTATAGAAGTAGTAAATGAGAAAGATCTTTTTATAAAAAGCATTTAGACAAACTAAAGGCATGAGAAGCAGTGTGTATGCACACATGTATGCCTATATACATATTTGGAAGAGACAATAATATTTCCCAAGCTTTTAACTAGTTACTGACATTATGGGTGTGTAGGGGGTGGGAGGAATGATAGAAACAAGGATCAGTGTGACATACAGGGTAGAGATCTGGCCTTGGAGTCAGGAATACTGGTGATGCCATTGCTCATTTTGAGATGAAGGGCAAATCACCACCACAACAACTGGGGTTCAAACAGGAGTATGCTGGTAAATGTTTAATAACCAACGATCCCAAAAAAGTACTTAGAACTTGCTTTTTAAGTTTTATCTCACATTACTGTTTTCTCCATCACTTTCTTACTTCTAGATAGCCAACAAAACAATAAATCAAGTC
Source organism: Petaurus breviceps papuanus (assembly GCF_028583685.1). Classification (NCBI taxonomy): domain Eukaryota; kingdom Metazoa; phylum Chordata; class Mammalia; order Diprotodontia; family Petauridae; genus Petaurus; species Petaurus breviceps. The sequence continues at coordinate 331,282 of NW_027185664.1, read as the reverse complement.
CTGATGTGTAGCATTAGCCAACATCCCAAAATATAAACAATCACATTGAAAATTTAGCCTGTAGAGAAGCAGTATGAGCTGACTCTAACTCACCTTGAAGTTCAAGCCGTACCTTTGACATATTCTGACTCTATGGTTAAGTTATATAATGAACCAAGGCCCAAAGCAACTTGCTAAGAAAGTAAGTGACCTACAGTTTATATACTGAGAGCTGCTTACATTAAGGAAATTGCAGGTCCACATGCAGAAACGTGAGTGTGTGTGTGTGTGTGTGTGTGTGTGTGTGTGAGACAGAGATAGAGAAAAAGAGAGACAGAGAAAGAGACAGAAAGACAGATACACACATACACACACACATACACACACACACACACACACAGAAAGAGACAGAGAGGAAATGAGAACTTTTCTAGTTATGACCCCAAAGGGGGGGTAGGGGAGTGTTTCCTTGGTTTTTTTTTTTTTGTTTAAACCAAATGTTTCTTAAAAGGAGAGCTAAAATTTGGAACTATGGCCAAAAGGCTATAAAACTGTGCATACCCTTTGCTCCAATATGTCCCAAAGACATAAGGGGGAGGGAGACCTTTATATAAAAATGTTTATAGCAGCACTTTTTGTGGTATATAAGAATTGGAAGTCAAAAAGATGCCCATCAATTGGGTAATGACTGAACAAGATGTAGTATATGATTGTGATAGGATATTATTGTGCTATAAGAAGTAACAAGCAAGATGATTTCAGAAAAATCTGGAAAGACTTACATAAACTGACAATGTGAAATGAACAGAACCAGGAGAAATTTATTTATTCAATTTTGTAAAACTGAGGCTGAAAGAGGTCAAGTGACTTACCCAGGGTCATATAACTAGTAAGTATTTTAGAATTTGAACTTGGGTTTTCCTGACTCAAAGTCCAGCACTCCATTCACTGTACCATTTAACTACAAAGTTGCTAATCTGTTGTCTTTTTTTGTTCACAGAAGTGCTTAAAGAGGTAAATTTTCCTATAAAGATGATTTTGCTTGCATCCTTGGAAATTTGGCATATTTTCTCATTGTTGTTATTATTTTTAATAAAATTAAAGAAATTATTTATATTTATTGTTTGATTCACTAATTCTTTAAGTAATTTAGTCTCCAGATACTTTTGATTCTTCTTTTAGCAGCACTTTATTTGATAGAATTTTATTGTATTGTGAATAGTAAATTATTTGTATAGTATTTTTGCTTTTCTGGATTTATCATATTTTTGAAAATTTTACTTTTTGCTACATTTTAATATCTGAAGTATCTCCCTCCTTCCTTCCCTAACCCACACTAGAGAAAGCCGCCATCTAACACAAATATATATATAAATATGTATAATACACACAGATCTATGTATCTATATATGTATATAGTTATATAACCACATATGTGTGTGTGTGTGTGTGTGTGTGTGTGTGTATACATATTATGTAAAAACATAGCATGCATACTTCTATTTATCATATCCTCTTTGGAGGTAGATAGTACCTTCCTTGACAGGTACTTTATAGGCAATTTGACTGTGATATTCAGAATAGCTTAGTTGTTCACAGTTATTTTTCACTTAATACTGCTGTTACTGTCTACAACATTCTCTTGGTTCTGCTCATTTCACTCATTTCATACAAGTCTTTCCATGTTTTTCTAAAATCAACCTGCTCATCACTTCTTACATCACAATCATATACCACTACTTGTTTAGCCATTCCCTTATTGATAGGCATTCCCTCAATTTCTAGTTCTTGACCACCATAAAGAGCTGTTATAAATACTTTAGAATATATAGGTTTCTTTTTTTCATTTTTCCCTGGTCAGCTTGGAAAACAGACCCAATAGTGTTATTGTTGGGTCAAGGAGTATTCAGTTTTATAACTTTTGGAACATAATTCTAGATTGCTCACCAAAATGACTGTATCAGCTAACAGTTCTATCAACAACATACTAGTGTCCTAATTTTTCTGCATCCCTCCAACATTTGTCATTTTCCCCTCCTATCATTTTAACCAATCTTATAGGTATGAGATGATATCTCAGAATTGTTTTAATTTGTATTTTTCTAATTGAAAATGATTTAGATTTTTATATGGCTATGGCTTCAATTTCTTCATCAAAACAACCTGCTTGCTTATATACTTTGCCCATTTATCAATTATAGAATGATTCATACTCTCATAAATTTGACAAAGTCCTCTGCCTTTGACATATACAACCTTTATTTGAAAAACTAAAAAAATTTTCCCTTTTTTTCTTCCTTCTAATCTTGACTCCATTCATTTTATTTGTACAAAACCTTTTTTAATTTAATGTAATCAAAATTATCCATTTTACGTCTTATAATGCTATCTCTTATTTATTCATAAATTCTCCTATTCATAAGTCTGATAAGTAATGTTCTTCTAATTTACTTATGAAATCTCCCTTTATATCTAGGTTATGTATCCATTTTGACCTTATCTTGGTGAATGGTGTAAGATATTTGTCTACACCTATTTTCTGCCAGGCTGCTTTTCAGTTTTCTCAACAATTTTTATCAAATAATGAATTTTTATCCCAAAAGCTTAAATCTTTGCATTTGTCAAACACAAGGCTACTACAATAATTTACCACTGTATATTGTATGTCTACTCTGTTCTACTGATCCACCTTTCTATTTCTTAGCGAGTACTGAATAGTTTTTACAATTACCTCCTTAAAATACAGTTTGATAGGTTGTATGTCCTGATACATGATTTATTCTTTAAAGGTGCCATCACAGTTGAGAATATACTCCTTTTTATTCCCAGTTAGTAATTCCCCAATTTATATCATATCTAATTTTTCTAAAATTCTTTCAGGTCCTTAACTTCTTTTAAATTTCTCTTTTGGTTAGATTTATCTATGGCAGAAAATTGTACAATGATTTCTCCTGTCATTTTAATTTTGCTATTTATTTCTCTGATTCATTTAGTTTTTCCTTTAATTATTTTGAAGCTATTCCATTCAGTACTTATGAGTTAAGAATTTAAAGCAATTCAATTTCTGTTGTCTTTTAGCAAAAATACAGTTTCCTTGTTTATTTTTTTAAGTCTATATTTACTGCTTCCTTGTCTGAAATCATAATTGCTACCTGTGTTGTTTTGTATTCAGCTCAGACATGATAGAGCTTGCTCTTTCCCTTTATTTTAACACTGTGCAAGTCTTTGTTTCCAGTGTTCCTTATTAACAACAAAATTGTAAAATTCTTCTAAAATATTTTTAGATTTTACTTTCTAACCTATTCTTCTGTCTTATGGTTTTGCTCATCCCATTCACAGTTATCATAGTTTTTTTTTAATTTTCCTATATTCCATATTCTTACGTTTCTACTTTTTCTTCTCTGCATTCTTCTTTCTCCTGTTTCTAGTTATTTTATTTTTATTTTATTTCAAGGGTATTTTTCCATTTAAATCTTTTTTTTCTTCATGCTTACTGAAAGTTTAATTAATCCTCTCCCCTAATCTACCCTACCTCTTTTATCACCTCTTCTCTTATCTATCTCACTGTTGAGTTGAATGTATTTCTACTTTCTTTACATAGTACCAGAAATGTTGTCTATAGTAATAAAATCAGAAAAAGAAAATGAGAATAATCATATGTAAAGAAAAAACAAAATTATCACTTTTTATAGATACTATGATTAAAGAACCCTTAAAAGTCAACAAAAAATTAATTGAAATAACTTCAGCAAACTTGTAGGATATAAATGAAATCCACATGAATCATCAACATTTCTCTATGCTACCAATAAAATCCAGCAGGAAGAAATGAAAAGAAAATTCTATTTAAAATTACCTCACAATATGTAAAATATTTGAAAATTTATCTTCTAAGTTATGCAAAAGATCTATGTAGGCATACATACATAAAGAAGCAACTATTTGGAAGAATAAAGATATAACTAAGTAATTAGGAACATATTGATTAAATTTTCTCAATATTTTTACTTTGTTTTCATAAGTCTTGCTCTCCCTGAGTCATTAACTTCTATTTGGTCCATTCTAATTTTCAGGAGTTTGTTACCAGGGTAAAGTTTTATACTGCTTGTGTTAAATTATTAATTCATTTTCCATGTCTTTCCTCCATAGCTCTAATTTCTTTTATAATATGCTTTTTAAGCTTTTGCATCATTTCTTTGAAGAATTGTAATTGTTCCTGAGGGCAAGCTGGTTTTTTTCTCTTTGAGGTTCTGATTGATTATAGGTGTTTTTTGAGTTATGCTCCTCTTCTGAGTGTGTGTCTTGGCCATCCCTTGTATCATAAAAGCCCTTTTGTTCTTATTTCTCTTGCCTCAGGAGATGAATTCTTGGTCTTCCCTACTTTAGCAATCAGATCTAGTTGAAGCTTTTTTCCTTTGCTCAAGGACCTTTCAAGGCCAGACCTTCCCCTTTACTCCACACCAAAGTTAGTGTCTCATCTTTTGATGTGTGCCTTTTCCTTTGCCATGGATGCCAACATTTCCCCCCTCCTCCTGTGATTTGCCTTGGTTGAAGCCCTTTCCTTGTGATAAGCAGAAAAAGGAAGGAGAGCCCTTTTCTTTAATGCACTGCTAAATCCTAGGTTGCCCTTCCTCTGCTGGAATAGATCTTTGTGTTGAGGCCTTTTCCTTATAGGCAAGGATAGGAAGAAGTCCTTTTCTTCCACTACTGCCTAAGCCCTCTCTCCACCTTACTGGGGCTTTTTTCTTTCCTGCTGTTCCCTGGCTTCCAGCACTGAAGTCTTTCATTCTCTTCCTCTCCCTTTGCACCCTCCACTCACTCCAGTGATTTCTTACCATGGAGGCTTTTTTCTTCACAGGATGACTTTTACTTTAATGTCCATCACTTGCTAAAATTATCTGTACCCTTGGTTGAGTAAAGGGGAGTCGTGTGGTAATCAAGTCATTGTTTTGTAGTGGGCAAAATCTGAGTTCTGCCCTTTCCTCCTATTTCACCTTCTAGGCCCCCAAGTTTATATTCTTCATCTTGTCCCTTCTCTTCTCCTCTAAAGAGCTGGCTCCTCTGTAACTAATTTTCTTTCTCTCATCTTCAATCAATCCTTATTCACAGGTTCCCATCTTGCAATAAACATGTCCAGGATCCCAGGTCTTTAGAAAATCTTACCTAGAACTTGACATTTCCTTGGGGTATTAGGCTTTGTCTTCCACAAAGCCAGAAAGGGGTTTCTGGTTACCTCCTTTTCCTTACATCCACTCATTTTTCAGTCACCTGTAGTCTGGCTCCTGACACAATTGTCTAAATTAAGCTGCTCTTTCCAAGGTAATCCACAATCATTTAACTTTAACCTGATGCTCTTTCTCTGGCATCCTACTTGATCTTTCTGTAGCTTTTGACATTACTGACCATCTCTTCTCCCTTTGCCTCCCTTTCTTCTCTAAGTTCTTTACCCACTTGTCTGACCACTCTTCATTTTCCTTTGTAGAGCTGCCATTTCATTCCCTTACATTGTATAGGCATCCCCAAAGCTTCCTTCCCTCCCAGGTCTCTCACTGTTCTATCTTTATTTTGTTTCAGTAAATTAATTAGCAGTCATAGGTTCAATCATCAACTCTATACCTAGGACACCCAAATTTATTTATCCAGCCTTTATCTCTCTCCAGAATTTCAGTCCTCCATTACTAATATATATTATTACAAATATAATTACAAATATCTCTATTTGGATGTTCCATGGGCATCTCAAACTCAACATGCCCAAAACAGAATTTACTGTATTTTCCCCAAAACCTATCCCCTCCTCCAAACTTGCTTATCTCTATTCATGGCACCAACATCCTTCAAGTCAACCAAGTTCATGACCACAAAATCATACTTCCTCTCTTTCCTTCTTCTCCCCAACCCAAGTCTCCAAGTCTTATCGATCCTATCCTGACAACATCCCTCATATCCATTCCCTTCATCACATTTATACAACCTCTGTTCTAGTTCACATCCTAATCCTTTCTCGAATGACTTACTGCAAAAGCCTCCTAATTATAGTCTTTGTGTCCAGTCTTTCCTGCTAATGTATCTTCCACATATCCTTCAAATTGATATTCCCAAAACACAGATCTGATCATGTCTTTATCCTACTCAAAAATCTTCACTGACTCTCCACTATGTCTAGGACAAAATAAAAAAAACTCTGCTGCACCTTAAAGTCTTCCCTAATCTTGACTCATTTGTTGATATTGTACATAATGAACTGTTTGAATATACTGGACCTGAACTCAGGAAGTAGTGAGTTCATATCTGACTTCAGACACTTACAAGCTTTGTGTGACCCTTGATCCTGAGCAAGTTACTTAACTTCTGTATGTCTCATTTTCCTCATATATAAAATAGTATAATAGTATAAGAATGTAATAGTATAATGAGTATACTATAGGACAGAAGAATAGTATAATGAATATGATATCAGTGTTATTGTGCCATTAAAATGAGATAATATTTATAAAGTACTTTGTAAAATTTAAAGCAAGATATCAATGCTTGCTATTATTATGACAACTCAGGACAGAAGGTAAGAAAGAATTCTCAACTGGAGTTCCAGCATTGACCAAAATAAATGCTTAAATAGTAGAAGTAACACAAGAGACTGTATTTTATAAAGTAAATGTTCAAGGCTTGGCAAATCCATTTTTTTACCTACTCATTTTATGTATGTGGAACATTGAACTCTGACATATTCATTGCCTTGCCTGTGATCACATGCGAATGCCTGAAGTGGGATTCAAACCCATGTCACTAGATTCCAAGACCAGATCTCTTCCCACTATGTCACCACTGAGTAGCTATGACTGAAAAATTTATCAGTCTATGACTGACACAGTGATGCATCTCTCTAACCTTAGGTTCGTCCTTGGACAGGCATGTAGTCCATCAGTAGACCAGGACTTGAAACATTTCCTCACAGTGTGAGTTCACTATCATTTAGAAACTAACAGATAAATCCCTATGCTACAAATAAAAGCCCTAAAATATCCTTAGAATTTGATTTGTAACCCAAACCTCAAAGCCTATTTTTATGAAATGCTCCACACCTTTGTGAGAGATGGAGTCCTGCTGATTTATTTCTTTTTAGTTTTCCTTTTTGTTTTAAAAAATACTATTTGTTATGTGGAATTGTTCTTTGGGAGAAAGAGGGGGAGGGACAACTATAATGATGTAAAAGAGAGAAGACCACTAACAAAACTCATTCTTTTTATTAAAAAAAGAAAAAAAAAAAAACCTCCTCCCTATTCTTATATGTTGAATGACAACCTAGACTATAAGTTCCTTTACAAATGCCAACTCTTCCAGGAAGCCTTTCTCACCTTGTCCTTTCCATTCCAAGTTTCCACTTAGACCTCACATTGAATTTTAATTTGTACCTTTCTGCTGCCTTTATGATGTAAAGCTATGCTATCTTTGTTGATGTCTTTATATCACAGAATCATAGCTTCAAGCCTAGAATGCACCTTAAAGATCCAATATCTTCATTTCACAGTAGAGGAAAATGAGACGCTGAGCAACCAACTTGACCAAATCACACAGGTCATAAATAAGTAACACAGCTTCATTGAACCCAGGTCCTCTGGCTTCTAAGGCAGTGCTTCTTTCACAATACTTTGTCGCCTTATTCCCCTAGTAGGCTGGGAACTGAGAGTCCTTTTGTAAACTTTAGGTCTCCTGAAAGTGCCTAAGAGAAAATAAGCAATATTGTGTGTTGTGTTGTGTTTTGTTTTATTCTAGACCCAATATGGAATCAGTTGACTCTATAAAATTACAGTGACCTTTTTTTCATCTTTTTTACCACTAGATGGTGAACTTGGCTTTGTTTTTTATGATTGGGCACACTCTCTTCCCCTCAGAAGTGACTTCAAAGAGAATTTCAAAAGATTTGAGCCTACGTTCCTTTAACTGATTCAGAGCCTCAAGTAGGAATATGACGAACATTGCAGAAAGTTCTTAAGTAAAATAAGTGTGAAATAAACATTCAGAAGCAATTTTTTTCCTCAAATAAACATACCCCCTACTACTCAGTAGGAAATCCTATCGATAGACCCTCTTTGAACTAGTTCTTTGATGGCTTTGTCAGAGAAAATGTAGGAGAACTTATCAGATCAGGTTTCTGCAATTCAGAAGTTTCAGAGAGTGCCTTGGTCTTAGCCTCTCTGTAAGAAGTCTGGTTGACAAGTGCTACTTCTTATGAAGCATTTCCAAACTTAGGTAGGAGTTGAGGATGTTCAGCTGATGATGCTAATTACTTGTGTACTTTAGATATCTGAATTTTATTATTCTCACCAACATCTAATTCCTAATTAGGCAAATTAAACTAAATTAAATTCTGATTATCTAGTATCTATCTATTAATTAATCTGATTCCTCACCTAGTGTTCTTTCTAGAAGAAATGAAAAGCCAGAGGGATTTAATGAATGACCCAAGAATTCTGGTGAGTGACAAAGCAGACTCCAAAACATATCTTCTGTTTATAAATCCAGTGTAGTTTTCAATACACCCAGCAGCCTCCTGACTTTGGCCTAATCTCCAGCTTCAGATATGTTTTTGGAAGATTTAAGCCAAAGCAAAGTTTACTTGGGTGAAAGTTCTCCTTCTAACTTCTGGTCTTTTATTATCATTCTTGTTTGTTTCTTTTATCCCCTCACCTCCCTACCTGTACCTCTAAGATATTGCTGCTATATATAATTGGAGCTGGACTATCTCATTGGATCTCAGATCTTTGTATCATTTTCTCTGACTATGATGTGTTGTGCTGTGAAATAAAAATGAAGTGCTCAATATAAACCCAAGGAATCTACACAGCAAAGTGTTGCTAGGTGAGAGATGGCAGATTGGGATAGGGAGGATCATGTGAGGGAGCCCTCAGTAAGGTTCTTGAAAATAAAAATAAATGAAAGAAGTACCTTCTCTAAATATAAGCAAATGGTGTATGGCTCTTTGCCATCATAATCGTTTAATGCCATTTGGATCTCCATTTTTTTTTTCTTTTTGTTTTTATGCCTTTTGGAGGGCAATTGGGGTTAAGTAACTTGCCCAAGGTTACGAGGCTAGTTTTTTTGTGGGGGTGTTAAGTGTCTGAGGCCGGAACCGAACTTGGGTCCTCCTGACTGATACTTGAGCAAGTTACTTAACCCCGATTGTTCAAAAAAAATTAATTTAAAAAAATGAAGATAAGAATCAAGGGATTCATGACAGAGAAAAGTATACAACTGAAATGTTTTACCATAAGTTTAAGACTGTGAAGTGCTTATGGACTTTGAGAAGAGGAGGAGATGGTAGGACTGACAGTTGTAGGCATAATGAAGAATAGGCTAGGAAGAGTGAGGCAGAGGAAGAGATGGAAGGAGGAGAAAGTATGATAAGAAAGAGGAATTTCAGGGTTACATGTAATGAAAGCAACACATTTATAAGCGAGAGACATCTTAAGTCTCATCCCCCACATCTTCACTCCACCTTAACTATCTGGGTGGATATTAAATTCCCCTTGCATGGCTAAAGAGGAATGAAGATGTAGGGCATGGAACTTAAGGTAGTTTGGAGACCAGAGGGTTTGAGGAGACATCAAAACAAAGTTTTGAAGAGCCGGTGTTAATTTGGAGGGGAGGACTGAATTAAATCCTGAAATCTTTGAGAATAGAGGGAGAATTAACTTGAGGTCAGGAGATTATAGGGATAAGATATTAACTGGAAAATATAAACAAGTTAAGCAAACTTCAAAGGAAGGGAGGTTCTAGAAGGCTAGAAGTTGAGTGAAAACATGGAGGGGGTACTAGGAAACAAAAAATATGACGGTCCCGTGTTTGAGGATGGGATAAAGAGCATGTCCTAGGTAGCATAGTCAGAGAAGAGATACCTTCCAAAGTTAGCAAAGTTTCTGTGAATATAAAAAAATAAGGAAGGGGGTGGGGGAGTCCTAGGAAGAAGGCAAGAGTGTTAATGACAGGTCAAATATTCCACAGAGTACAATGGAAGGGTAGAGAAGAAAGGAATAGGGATTGTGGAGTAATGAGCTGAGCTGGATGAGGATGAAACTGGTGAGACTACTAGGACTGGACCTCAAAGAGCAGCTCTTTTTGTGATGGCAAAGAATCAAGGAGACGTTTATCAATCGGAGAATGACTGGAATGAGCTGTGGTATATAATTGTGATAAATTACCATGGTACCATAAAAAATGATGAACAGGATGTTCACAGAAAAACCCAGGAAGACTTACTCAAACTGATGCAAAAGGAAATGAGTAGAACCAGGAGAATAGCAGGTAGAGGTGGCCCAGCTTCCCAGACACAAAGGGATGGGTTTAAATAATGTGACAAGATTTTCTGCCCAATTCCCATAAGTGAATAATGTTTTCTCCCAAGACAGAAGTTGGATTAAACCCATAATTGAACAGAGAGGAAACTGAACTAGCTGTAGAATTGATTCACAAGATGGAGGCAATGTAGTCCATTCAATTCCCACAATTAACCACTTGCTGTCTGTAATAGTAATGGCATTTAAAGATTCCCCTGTATTGGCTTGGTTTTTGGTTTGTGTTAAAACCCAGAGCTTGTTAATCCCACTTGTGGGATGGATGGACATGAAAAGAGAGTGCTGAACTGGGAGGAGCTGGTGACATAGATTTGGAGAGACACAGGAGAGAGGCAGAAGAACTTTTTGGAAACAGCACCCTCATGGAGGCAGAGAGAGACTGAGAGGATTGCTGAGGGCCACTTTGAATTGCCCAGGACTTTTGAGAGCTGTCACCCAGAGCTGCCAAGGACTGAGGAGACATAGCTGTTATGCTTGTACTTTGTCTGTCTGTTTTGATGTTGTTTTGCTAGATATGTCCACTGGTGAAGGACAGTGCTGTTGTTTCAGGTGCCTGGGAACCTTTCTGTTGATTCAGAGCTACTGAGACTGTTCTTCAGACAGAGAGTGAATACTGTCCACTGGTGAAGGACAGTGCTGTTGTTGCAGGAGTCTGGGAACCTTTCTGTTGGTTCCAAAGCCCTGAAGAAGAATTTTCTTGTTGTATGTTTACAGAAATCCTGGAAGAGGGTTTTGCTAATGTTTCAGGGGTCCTAGGACTGTTCTGCAGACAGAGGATGAATTAATGAAGACACTGGCAATGTATCTTGTGACCTTGCTAAGCTTTGTCTCCCCAGGAACAAAGATTGCTGAGAACTTGCCTAGTGTCAAGATGAAGAAAAGACCTCCATTTGGGTATTAAGTGCTGTGCTTAAACTTGTTGTAACTTTGGGGTAGATTCAATTGTGATCCAAGGGTGGGGAACTTTTGACCTTTTTGTGTTCTATGATTGAACAAATGAATGTATTTTACTTATGATTGGAAACTAATCTCCATTTGAGAAGAGGGGCTTTGTGATGGACTAAATGAGGTACAGGCTAGGGGTGGAGTAGTATTCAGAACAGGGACTTTGTAATTGATTGAATGAATGTAAGGTCCTGGGGTAGGGTAGTACTTGGAGATTATTTAATCACGCTTAGTAAATGCTGTATTTGGAATGATGTCATGTTTTGATCTTCTCTGTTCTTAATTTGTCACTGAATAAAATGGAGAGCACCTATGCTGGTATTTTGAACCTTGGGAAGTTGCCTTTGCTTGGCATTACATTACACTGTCCTAATCCCTTCAATTCCCTCAAAGGAAATTATTTGGAAGGAGAATAAAAATCTAAGCACAGAAGATACAAATCTTTACACAAGCAACGGATACCCTGAAATTATAATGGGCCAAATAAACATCAATAGCTCTATGAAACAAAAAAAAAAACAAATGGAATAAAATAAAAAGATAGAGGAGGAGAAAAAGAAGAAAATGTAGAGTATCTCATTTCTAAAACAACAAAATTGTAAAAGAGTTCAAGGAGAAGAAAACTGAAGAATCATCAGTTGAAAACTACCTGAAAACTACAACTTTAAAAAAGAGATTGAAAGGCATATTTTAAGAAATCATGTATGAAAATTGCCCACACTTGTTAGAATCAGAGGGCAAAATCAATCTACTGGTTGACTCCTAAAAAAGAATGTAATGTCATAGCCAAAATATAGCATCTAGGGGAAATAAAAAATATATATACTTTAAATATCCTCAAAGAAAGAGTTCAAGTACAGAGGATCCATTGCCAGGACTACATAAGACATACAGTTACCATTCTAAAAGAATACTTAACTTGGATTGTAATATGCCAAAGGACAAAAGATAAAGGCTTACAACCAATAACTTACCAAGAAAAGTTTAATGAATTAGAGTATTTACAAGCTTTCCTATTGGGGGAAAAAAACCAGAGCTAAGTAGGAACTTTGAAAGGCAAAAACAGGAGTCAAGAAAAACATAAAAAATGTATGTACATTCAAACAATTAGAAGGGACTGTTCAAGGATGTACAATTACATTCTATTATAGGGAAAAGAATGAAGCACTCCATCTGAATCCCAATGTCATCAAGAGTCAAAGGGGAAATAAAATAGAGAGCCTGGAAATGGTTTTTTATACTTTTATTATATTAATAGAAAAAAACATAATGGAAAAATAAAAATATACTAGAAAAGAAAATAAGAAAGGGAGTGAAACTTATAATATCACATAATCAGTATTACAAAACTATATAAACCTGGAGGAAGAACTGGAGGAGTGGGCATCACTCAGATCTCACTTCCATCAGAATAAGACAAAAGGAGGTAGAAACACACACACACACACACACACACACACACACACACACACTACAAAGTGTTGGACATTGAAATACATTCAAATCAGTAAGGAAACAGGAAAAGGGAAGATAGGCAGGAATCCTTAAAGGAAGAAATACTAAATAATTGCTTATAAATTTTACTAAATGAGCAAAACAAACTCAAATCTTAAAGGGTGGATAATGAAAGCAGTTCTACTTCTTTCTTTTTTTTTATCATATTGGCTAAAGGTCTATCAATTTCATTGGGTTTTTAATAAAACCAGCTCTTAGTTTTATTTATTAATTCAAAAGTTTTCTTAATTTCAATTTTATTAATCTCTCCTTTGGTTTTCATTATTTCTAATTTAGTATTTAATTGAGGATTTTCAATTTGTTCTTTTTTCTAGCTTTGAAAGCAGTTCTAAAAGGAAATAAAGAATGGGTAAGATACTGTGATCAAGGTCAAGTAGAGAGAGAGGGTGGGGAGAGGAAGAGAGAGAGGGAGGGAGGGAGAGAGAGAGAGAGAAAAGATTGCATCAAGTATAGATTATTAGCATTTTGCACACTCCTTTCTCAGCAGAAGTAGAGAAGAGAAGAAAAAAGTATGAGAAGATAGGATGATGAGGAGTATACAATCAATAATCATAACCATGAATTTGGATGTAATGAACTCATTCATAAAATGGAAAAGGTTAGCGGAATGGATTAGAAACTAGGAACCCATGATAAATGGTTTAAAAAGGAATACACTCAAAATATATCCACACAGAAATAAAATAAAAAGCTGGAATATGATCTATCGTGAATATTTTTTCCAATAAGCTTTTGATAAGTCTCTCTTCTCTTCTCTTCTCTTCTCTTCTCTTCTCTTCTCTTCTCTTCTCTTCTCTTCTCTTCTCTTCTCTTCTCTCTCTCTCTCTCTCTCTCTCTCTCTCTCTCTCTCTCTCTCCCCCTCTCTCTCTCTCCTTTTCTCCCTCTTCTTCTTTTACTATCCTAGGCTCAAATATTAGATGTATAATTTAACCATAGTGTAACAAGTGAACAAGGACTTAAGTAATTATTCTAAATATGTCATCTATGAGAAAAAGTCTCTTCAGAATACTCCCTTGTATGATAAGTCATATTTGATCTTTTGGTAAAGTTCTCTTAGTCCTTTGTTTTTCACTCAGACTCCAGCAATGACAGGTACTGCTCCAGAATGACAGTTAAACTCTTAGTTTTCTCATCGACTCCTCAAAGACAGTAGTTAAATTTTAATTCCCTAAAATTTTATTCCATCTTAAAGATACTGTATATAGCAACAGTATCTATTATCTTTTTTGGGAGGGACTATTGAACCTGTGATTAAATAATGAACAAGAAAGATTGTCTAAGAAACTATGAAGTTTTGTTCAGTAGAGTTTATTGAACATATATTAATTTTAACAATATGGAAACAAAATTTCTCTGTATTTACCTCTGTACTTTTTTCTTGTGTGTTTTTAAATGCCTTACTCAGTGCTTTTTTACATCTATGGTCATTACTCACCCTTTCCCAAATGAAGTCCTCTCTTGTAACAAATGCACATATATTAAGGAATACAAATTAGCACATTGACCATGTCTGAAATTGCATATGTCATTCTGAACTTTTAATCTATTAACTTTCTGCCAAAAAGGAGTTACCATGCTTCATCATCAGTCCTCTAGAATCACAATTAGTCATGTTCTATTCAGAGGAATCCCTTTGCAACATTAATAATTCCCCTTATTTAATTGCTTCTTTTGGATTTGTGTAAATTGGATGAGAGATGGTGGCAGTGGTATGCTATGGTTAAGTAAGACACTACAAGGTTATCAAATTATCCCAAACTAAAGCTTGTCAGCACTCAATGTGATAAATCAGTCTTGGCACCAAGTCTGGCTATCTTTAAAAGAATGCAAAAAGATAAGAAAGAACATCTTGTTCTTTTTCAGTTCTTTAGCATTGTCTGAATTTGTTGTTTGATGTCCCCAGATTGACTGCAACTCATCAAATATTGAGGGAACAATTTAGATTTTAGAATTTGATCATATTTTACTGACCTAATTTTTAAAAACTCCTTGTATTAACTCCACCTTTACCCTGGAATTTTCTGGGCCTTGGTTAAATTGAAGAGTATTCATCTTTCAGGATAAATTGCCTAAGACATTTACCTGTCACAATGAAAAATAATGTCTTTGAAATATTTCTTCTCTCCCCACTAAAACAGACAATAGCAATAATTCCAATAAATGGTCTATGGTTTACTTTCAGAGAACAGATTCAGAAATGAAAGGCAGAGACTGTCAAATCAGGTCTTCCAAAGAAGTGTCTTCTCAGAGAGGCACTTAGGAGTAGGGTTTTCCTAGAACTCAGTAATGTTGAATTAATTTCTCACTGGATTAAAGGCAGGCTAAGAATAATCCTAGGAGCATATGGGATCTTGTATGTAGAAACTGAATCTGTTATTTCTGTGTTAGCTCATATTTCTGTGTTGGTTGAATGTCTTGCTACCCAAAGTCAAGTCACTTAAAGTATTCATACCAGTACTTCATTTGGGAGATTATTCTTATATTCCAGGGAAGCTCAACAGATCTGTTCTAACCTGGGTCAAGAGTTTAGGCTATTGGACAACTGAGCAAAACTTTCAAAAATAATGATTCATTCCCATATCACTTTAAGTCTTAAAAATACCTCTTACTTACTTATCCTGTAAGATAAGTAGTGAAAATATTGTCTTCTCACAGGAGGTAAAATAAGTAATTTGATTGCATGAAATTGTAAAGGTTTTTTTTTTTTTGAGGGGGGAAAGTCAAGGCAATTGAGGTTAAGTGACTTGCCCAAGGTCACACAGCTAGGAAATGTGTCAAGTGACTGAGGCTGGATTTGAACTCAAGTCCTCCTGCCTCCAGGGCCAGTGCTCTATTCATTGCACCACCTAGCTTCCCCTTAAAAAGGTTTTATACAAACAAAAGCAATGCAGCCAAAACTAGAAGAAAAATAGGTAACTTGGGGAAAATGTTACAGCAAGTTTCTCTGACAAAACCCTGATTTCTTATAAGTGTGTGTTTGTGTGTGTGTGTGTGTGTAACTGAGGCAAATTTGTAAAAAATAAGAACCATTCCCCAATTGATAATCAAAAGATATAAACAGGAAGTTTTCAGAAGAAATCAAAGCTATCCATAGTCACATAAAAAAAAAAAAACTCTCTAAATCACTGCTGGAAAATGAAAACATCTCTGAGATACCACCTCACACCCTGTCAGATTGGCTAACATGACCAGAAAGGAAAGTGACAAATGCTGGAGGCTATGTGGAAAAAAATGGGAAACTGATACACTATTGATTGAGTTGTGAACTAGTTCAACCATTATGGAGAACAATTTGAAACTATGCCCAAAGAACTATAAAACTATGCCTACCCTTTGTCCCAGCAATGCCACTACTAGTTCTGTATTCCAAAGAGATTAAAAGGGGGGATGGGAAGACCCATTTGTACAAAATATTTATAATAGCTCTTTTTGTGGCAAAGAATTGGATTTATGTCAATTGGGGGATGGCTGAACAAGTAGTGGTATATTATTGTGATGGAATACTACTATGCTATAAGAAATGGCAAGCAGAATGCTTTCAGATGAACCTGGGAAAACTTATGTGAACTGATTCAAAGTGAAGTGAACATAACCAGGGGAACATTGTACATAGTAAGAGCAGTATTATAAAAATGATCACCCATGAAAGACTTAACTACTCTCATCAAGACAATGATTGAAAACAATTCCAAAGAACCCATGATTAAAAAAATGCTGGTTCCCTCGAGAAAGAGAACTGATGAACTCTAAATAGAAATTGAAGCATAATTTCTTTTTTACTTTCTTTTTTGTGGTTTTATTTTGTTAGTGTTCTCTTTTGCAACATGGATAATATGTAAATATGTTTTTATATGACTTCTCATATATAATTGAAATCAAAGTGCTTGGCTTTTTCAAGGAGGAGGGAAGGGAAGGAGGAAAATAATTTGGAATGCACTTTTTAAAAAAAGAAAAGCTAGAAATTATTTTACATTAAATTGGGAAATATTTAACAAAATAAGTAAAAAATAATTTTTAAAAAGAAAACTTCAATCTACTTCCAGAGAGGTGGAGAATTCTGAATATTGACTGAAGCATAATGTTTCCAATTTTATTTATTTTTCTTGATTTTTTTTGCAACATGGTTAATTCAGAAATATATTTTCATGAAATTACATGTATATATACCTATGGTATCGTATTGCTTGCCTTCTCAGTGGGGGGATGAGATAGAAGGAAGGAGAGAATTTCAAACTCAAAATGTTTAAATAAATGCAATTTTTTAAAAAAGATTATTCTAATTTCAAATGTAACCTCACTGTCATGATAAGCCTGAAGGATGGCCTTGTGATTCTAAGTGATTCCTACCTGGAATTGACTCCTGATTATTTGAGAGACCTGTGAGCACTCAAAAATGTGTAGGTATGGGGAGATTTTGGAGAGAGAAGTGGTAGCATAGGAATTCAAGAGACAGGAGAAAGGCAAGACTGAGAATTTTAAATGGATGAGATGATGCATGATCACTCTTCCCAAAGCTACAAACAAGTAGGAGTTACATCTCTCCCACCCCCAACATTTTGCTTCATTCCCAATGCCTATTCACCAGAGACTACTAAGAACAGACTTCCTTGGTGAAACTGTTTTTCTCTTGGTTGAACTGGAATTTTATCTTGAACTCATTTACTCTCATGTATCCTTTTGTTTAATATGTATAATTTTCTCAATTTTTGGTTTCTGTTTTCATTGGTAAATCAGTTTGCTTACTAACTTAGATTGTTTCTGTGTACCATCCATTTGGTGGAAGAAAACTAAGCTGGTGAGAGTCTACTATTGTGCTTCCCTTTAGAGTGACTTGGGAAAGAGGTTTTTATTTTGAACTCCTAAAGTAAAGAACCAAACTTCTAGACTAAAAATAGTTGATGCATGGTAGATAGATATAATTCTAGCCCAAAGCCCTTCTTGAACATAGGAGAGTTAAGGTGTGAGCACTCAGTCACAGCATTTCTCTTGTTCCCCATAAAGAGAGAAGGGACATTCTCCTTTGAAGACAGGGTGAGTAAGATCCCAAATCAAATATCTATCTGTGCCATACATGGACTAGTTATAAATGTATTAGATAGACAGCTATGTATATTACATGGATATTATATATATATATATAATTGCATACATACAAGTATGTATAGTTGTACCTGCTTTACACACATATATACTCATCTGTGTATGAGTATATTGGATAGAAAACATATTAGATAGATGGTAGATAGATAAATGAGAGATGATAGGGAGATAATAGGTAGATAGATAGATGATAGAAAGATGGATAGATAAATAGATGATAGAAAGATAGATAGATGACAGAAAGATAGATAATAGATAGATGATAGATAAGGGATAGATAGATAGAACCAGAGACTCAGAGAAGTTGTGATATGCCCAAGATCACACAACTAGGAAGGATGTCTTCTACTCTTTGTAAAAGGCAGAATAAGCACATATCCAACCCAGAGAAAGCCTCCTTTAATGTTCTCTTACACTTTATTCCTTCACTTTCCTACTTCTACTTCAGAATACAGGGATCTTGCTGTTTAAATTCTTCTTACATACCTAAGCATGAGTCCTAGGCCTGTCTGCCCTACAAGTATACAAAGAAGTCAGCTTCTTATAAGATGAGAGTCCCCTCACAAAAATATTTCATAGACTTCTGTCCTGGAACATGATGATTGATCATTAAAATTTCATTCTTTTAGGCCTTAAAATTTTTTCTTAGACTTCTGAATCTTAGATTTTAAAGTGATATAAATGATCAACTAAATAACTTTCTCATTTTAAAGATAAAGAAGCTGAGGACTGGAAAAGTAACATGACCTGCCCAAGGTAAAACAACAAGTTAATAATAAAACCAGAATTAGAACCCAGATCCCTTGACTCAGTACTCTACTACCTTCCTTTTGATCTTCACAATTCCCTAGTTAAAATGAAAATACCTGGGAAAAGTCACATCATACTTTGATTGCATCTTTGCCACTTTATTTGATAGCTAAAAACAAGGTAGGTTTCTGAGGTTGGAGACTGCACTAGGAAAGATTGCTAAAAATAAGGGAGGAGGGCACGAAGGATCCCGTTGTCTGTTTCACATTCAGGCTCAAGGCCCCTAATTAGTACATTCTGCAAATGTTCAAGCTACCCCAACTTGATGAAGAACAATATGATAAATTATACACTTTATTGTCAAAATCTTGAATTGCACTAATGCCCCAAGGTGCTTAAATCAGACCATTAAGTGAGAACTAGCAAATGAAATGATATTCTACCTTTCAGGTGCCTTCCTAACCAAGAGGGTTTTCCAACAGTTGTAATGGATTTTGCATGGATCAGTCCAGTCTTACTTGTGCTGCCCTCTTTAATGCCAGGAATTTAGAAGATGGTTGCCAGGCTGGTAGCCCAACTTGGTCACTGAATAAAAGAAAGGCAGTTGACCCACATGGGTATCAGACCCATGACCTCAACTTTGTTAATTCAGTGCTCTAGCTTATCTAACTAGCCTAAATCTGGCTTAAGTACATAATTTTATAGAACATAGATAGTAGTATAGGAATCTGATGTCTGTCTTCAGTTATTATTGATTTTCCATTTAACCTTGGGAACATCTCTCTACCTTCCTTCCCTTCATCACAAAAAGTGGAAGAAAATATTTTTCCCCTAAAATATCAGGGTGAAAATTATATAGGTATGTTACCTGGGGTAAGTCTTTTGCTCCTTCTATAAATCTAAGATTCTTCATTTGTAAAATGGCTCTTCTAATTATATGATCCTATGAAGATCCTATTCTCCAAGTCTTAAGGTATGTATCATTTAGGAACAAATTAAATTGAAGGGAAGAGAAAGAATGAGAGGTTAAGTTTTTCTGTAGCTTAATAAACCCGAAACTTAAAAAGAAAAAGGGAAGAGAATTTCCCAGGAAAACCTCATTTCCAAACTTTTGTATATCCCATTTTTCTAGGAAAATAAAGAAGCGCTAACCAGAAGATCCCTTGGGATTCCTGACCCAAGAAATGAGGTAAAAGTTCATATCTAAAGAAAATGTGGTTTATTTTACTGGACCCAAAATCATCCTGGCCAACTCTGCAAGTTGGGATTCAATCCTGCCCCTGTCAGATTTAGAACCTGTCACGACTTTTATTTTTCTTTCCCTGAAACATTAGAGCCCTCTAGCTGTCAATGTGCTCTCCAACAAGCAAATGCATTTTCACCTTAGCACTTTAAATTTTCCAAATTTTTTTCGTTGCAATCCTATTTTTTCCTACTTTATGTTCCATGTGCCAATGATAAGATTGCTATTAAATTTTCTTATTTTTGGCTTTCACTCTATTTCTTCCTATTCAAAATTAATACTTTCTACCTCATCCCTATTCACTTCATCAAAGCTAAATGAAGTCTGAGACTTGTAATCACTACATTAACCTCAAGAGTGGGGGAGTGGGGAATAATGTAAGAAAATGACTTCTTCTGATTTCTTATTTCCAGTGGAGAGGGGAGGCTTGGGAATAAAGGTGGAATGGGAGTGATGCCAACAAAAGGTGTATTTAATTCATAATAAGTTATGAATTACAATGGCATTGTTGAAAAAGCATGAAATGTGAATGGTCAGAGGACCTGAACTTGTGTCCCAGTTCTTCAACTAGCTAGTTGACCTTGGATAAATCATAGGTTCCCAGATCCAGAATAAGAAGGGACCTTAGAGGCCATCCAGTCCAAACTCATCACTTTACAGATGAAGAAACTAAGGTTCAGTAAAGTTAAATGACTAATCTAAGGTCACACCAGTCAAAAGTAGGAGAAATCACATTGAACTCAAGTGTTATGATTCCAAAGCCAGAACTCTTTCCACCATAAGAGGGTGCTTCTCTTAACTAAACTTCAATGCCCTCATCTTTAAAGAGGGTCAATTATATTTGTACATAGGGCTATTATGGTAATCAATAAAATGATGCATATAAAGTGTTTTGTAAGCCATACATATTATATAAATGTGAGTTATCAGTCAATATATGTTTCAGGTAAGTTTCAATAATAAAGTATCTTACCTGCACTTAGAGAAATATAATGATTTAAATAGTAATTTTAAATAGAAATTAGGATGATGTTTTACTTTGCAGACAAGAGATGGGGGAAGGAAGGAAGGAAGGAAGGAAGGAAGGAAGGAAGGAAGGAAGGA
>NW_027185664.1:286226-310284 GCF_028583685.1 Petaurus breviceps papuanus | reverse complement strand
AAGGAAGGAAGGAAGGAAGGAAGGAAGGAAGGAAGGAAGGAAGGAAGAATATTGTAAAATTCCATTAATACCAGTCTCCCCCTGCTGGAGAAGCTCTTGGCAATGATGTATTCGAAGGGATGGAGTGAACCTACTTGGGACAGAGACCCCTTGGATTTGCCTCCAATATTAGTGTTAGAGAAGCAATTTAAACTTTTTTCCATTGATTCCAAGGATCGAGATCATGGCAAAGGTGAGGGTGGAGGAGAGAATTAGAATATCCATTAAAATGTGTTTTGGAAGGGGCCTGGAAAATGACAGCAATGGAAAAATTCTGAATCTGATACAAACTCCCTCTGAACTAATTGCAAAGCTTCACCTTTCAAAATCCAGGAAAGATGTAGTAGAAATGTGACTCTGTAAACCATCTGATCTTGAACTCTAGAAGAGATGTGTTCAGAGTTCTTCCCTACATCTTAGAATAAGGAGGTAATTGTAGTTGTCGGATGAAATGACCATGTAATTAAAGAAAGAGAAAGAGTTAATTTCTAAATCTCAGGAGATTTTTATACCTTGGATAGGGGCTCAACATATCCATTAGGAGCTGGGTTCGAAACTAGATTGAGAGCGGAAAGAGGCCATTCTTGTTGCCTATAGTGGGGAGGAGGGAGGAGAAGATTAAATTTGCAGGTTTTTCCTTCATCCTTCTTTCGAATGATTTCCAGAGTGAAGGATGGAAGAGTTGTGTTGAAAAGAAAGGAAAATACCATTTTGATGGAACAGACAAACTGGAAAGTCAAAAAGCTCAAAAGTCAAAATTTAATTCATCCAATAAAGAAAATTAAGGGTTAAAGAGCCAGAACTATAGGTCCTTCCCCTCTCCCAATTTAACTGCAGGTACTTTGGGTGTGGAAGCTCCGGATTCAGAACCTCGGAAAGCTCCCCCTGCCGTGCTTCTCAGATTGGTGAGTGCGCATGCTCTCCTGAGCCTGTGGCTGAAGCTGCCGTGGGTGCCTGTATAACTGGAGAGAAGCTGCTTAAAACTCCCTGGGAGTTAAGGGCAGTAGAGAGAGGGAGTGCTGGAGAGAGAAGTGATCTTTTCGTACCGAATTCTCTTCTTTAGAGAACAACACACGGGAAAACTTGTGGCAGTAGAGAACCAGACAGGAAGAAGGTTTGTTTTTGTTTATGTTTCATTTTGTTTTGTTATGGTTGTAGACAAGCTGAAAATTGCAAGAGCACCCGAGCGGCGACCCTGAAAGCTTTCGACCCTTTCGCAGCAACTGACCTTCGAACGACGAGGGAAAAAGACAGATGGACATCTCAGTTGCTGTAGTTCTCCTCGGATTCCCCCCGTTCCAGCTTCAGAGGTCTTTATTCTTCCCGAGCCTGGACTCAGCGCTCGACAGTTTCGCGCCAAGTCTAAGCTGAGAAGCCCCCAAGGACAAGTCTTGTGGTAATCACTTAGCCAGTCACTTTGTGGTATTTAGTGGCTACTGCTCTGAGAAAGTCTGGGTTAGAGGGTAACCCCAGAGGCAGTGAATGGATTAATCAGACTTGCTCCAATTCTAGTCTTTAGGTCATGGCCCGACCTGGATAGATATCACTGTCAACATGAAGGCGGCTGTCCCTTGGGGGTCCCTGCTAGAACTGGGGAATGCAAGTGGCAACGTTTCGCTAATGATGAGGGATCAGCTTCGGGGCCTGGAATTGGAGAGACCAGACGGCATGGCAGGGCAGTTCCCGAGTTCAGGCATCCGCGGGAGTACTGGTACTGACGGCCAAGCCGGAGCCGTGGTACGAATTCTCCTCAGTGTGGTATATTCAGTGGTGTGTGCCTTGGGGCTGGTGGGCAACCTCCTGGTCCTGTACCTGATGAAAAGCAAGCAGGGCTGGCGTAAGTCCTCCATAAACCTTTTTGTCACCAGCCTGGCCTTGACTGACTTCCAGTTCGTTCTCACCTTGCCTTTCTGGGCTGTGGAGAACGCACTAGACTTCACCTGGCCCTTCGGCAAGGCCATGTGCAAGATCATCGCTACTGTGACAGCCATGAATATGTACGCTAGTGTCTTCTTCCTCACGGCCATGAGCGTGGCGCGCTACCACTCGGTGGCCTTTGCTCTCAAGAGCCGCCGGCCCCGAGGACGGGCTAGGGGCGGGGGCTGGAGGCGAGTCCCCGGGGTGGGCAGAGGCGGTGGCTGGTGCTTTTCAGCCAAGGCGCTCTGCGTGTTGATCTGGGTCTTGGCGATGCTGGCCTCTTTGCCCCATGCCATCTTCTCCACCACTGCCACAGTGATGGATGAGGAGCTCTGCTTGGTACGCTTCCCCGACAAGCCGCGGGTCGGAGACTCTCAGCTCTGGCTAGGATTGTACCACACACAGAAGGTGCTGCTGGGCTTCGTGCTGCCACTAGGGGTGATCAGCCTCTGTTACCTGCTACTGGTGCGCTTCATCTCTGAACGTCCTGTCCGGAGAGGTGGAGGCGCGGGCGTTGAGCCTGGTATTGAGAGTGCCTCTGGAAAAGGATGCAGCAGCGCTGCTGGAGCCAGCGCCAAGAGGCGCTCTAAGGTTACCAAGTCAGTAACTATTGTCGTATTGTCGTTCTTCTTGTGCTGGCTGCCCAACCAGGCTCTGACTACCTGGGGTATCCTAATCAAGCTGAATGTGGTGCATTTCAGCCACGAGTACTTTCTGAGTCAGGTGTATGTGTTCCCAGTGAGCGTGTGCCTGGCCCATTCCAACAGCTGCCTCAACCCCATCCTCTACTGTCTCATGCGCCGAGAGTTTCGCAAGGCTCTTAAGAGCCTGCTTTGGCGCATCGCCTCGCCCTCGATCACTAGCATGCGCCCCTTCACCGCCACTACCAAACCTGAGCCCGAGGAACAGGCCCTGCAGACCCTGGCTCCCCTGCATGCTTCGGTGGAACCCGACCTCCTCTACTGCCCACCCGGAGTCGTCGTCTACAACGGCGGGCGCTATGACCTGCTACCCACTAGCTTAGGGGAGCAACGCTACTGAAGGAGGAGGGCTGACCAACGACGGAAACTGAGGGAGGAGGGTAGAGGTATGCGGCAGAGTAGGTTATTTCCCCCGGGGGAGAGGGCGGAGAAGGGAAGAGATTGAGACAGAGACACAGAGGAGAGAAAGAACAGATGTAGAATGGGAAAGGATTAGTAAGAGCAGGCACTGGGTGTAGGATGGAGGGTGGACCAAACTGGTAAGGAGGATCTGAGGACCCTCCAGAGGATAAGGGGAGAGACACTGAGGAAGCGGGCTGCACAAATGAAAAAAAAAAAAAAAACCGCTAAAGAGACCTAAAGTTAAGGGAAGTGGCAAATTGTGGTGCTGTATGCCTTCCTCCTCACTTTGCTTGGGCCAGAGAGAGAAGCGTCTAGTCTCTAGAGAAGAGGGATGAGAAAGAACTTTCTGGAGAAGGGGAACTGGCCAGAGTGGGGAGCGAAAGATATAAGTAAGAGATAGAATCTATTAAACCCGTGTAAGCTTTGAGCCCCTCAGAAACGCTTCCACTTTTCCTTCTTGACTCCAAGGCTATCACTGCTCCCAGGGCTATGTATGTAAAGGGCTGCTGTCTATTGTCCTTCCTTCCGGGTAAGAGCAGGCGCTCTGAGACGCTGAGTAAGAACTCCGTGATTTCTCCCTAGTAGAGGACATTCACTTGCAGTTGGGCGGGTAAGATTTCACTATCTCTTCGGGAGAAACTGTCTCTTTTTGTAAAGCTGGGATTTCTTAGATTATTCAGGAATCTAAAGGACCTAGCCCAGGTTGACTCGTGAAGACATCTTCAAAATTCCTCTCGCCATCTTCTTGCTGAGCAGACACTCCTGGTAGACTCTGTGGACCCAGTCCCTAACCCTGGACTTCTACAACCTGAGAAGAAGTAAGACTGGCTGCTATCGCAGGATTTGTGGGAGTAGGGAGAACTTGAGGGACCAGAACCTGCATTCTGATTTTGGACCCAGCAGGGAGCCCCTAATCTGACCGACTCTTAGTAAGACCTCCAGGGACACCTGCCCTTTGGTTGTCAGTGGTGAAGGCCCTCTTTAAAGGCAAAAAATATATAGTAAATGACGTTGATTTTGTTTTGGTCTTTGGTGGAAGAGGGAGGCGTTCGTGTTTTTAAATAAAGCGGTATCTAAATTATTTCCGGCTAGGGCAGCAGCATCTCTTAGAGAAGCTGGACCTGAAGGGGAAAGGCAAGTGCGCCTCTATTTTGGGATAGGAGAAAAGGGAGAAAAGTTTTATCTGGAGGAACTCTGGCTCGGGGAAAAGGGGTGTGGTGGGAGGGGGGCGGCACAAAGGGTAGCGGGGGTGGGAAGAGCAGCATCAAAGACTGGCATAGGGATAAGATGCTTGGAGCTCTGGCACGCACTTAAATGCCGAACTGCAGGTGAGAGTACTCCCCACCCTTCAGCCAAAGCGGGGGGGGGGGGCAGGGCAGGCGGGGATGATGCTAGCTCAAGGTTCTGCTTATCGCCTCTCCGCTCTATTCGAGCCCCCCGAGTTGCAGGTGAGGCCACAGTCTCAGGGGAAAATTTTAGCTCACTTTTTACTTCATTCCTGATTTAAAAGAAAAAAATTGACCCCCGAGATGAACAAACAAATCAGCCATTTCCCTATATATCTAGGGAGCTGCACGTGACAGAGCAGGAATTTTGTTACTAACAATTAATAGACTTCTCTAGTGTGTTCAGATTTATAAAGTATTCTTCAAAATTGCCATGTGAGGTAAGTATTTCAAATATTACCCTTATTTTAAAGACGTGAACTCTAAGACCAGGTAATGTTCAATTAGCTTGACCCAGATTGTCTAGCTCTAGCTAGCAAGTAAAGCCAGGATTCAAACCCAAACATGACTCCTAAAACTAGCACCCTCCCTGCTAAACTGGATAACTTCTCTCAGATTAGTAAAGTACTGAAGATAATTGTAATGATGTGATTGCCAAATATTGCATTATCTTGTGTTCCCTTTCTTCCAAGAACTTCAAACCACTTTAAACACATCATATTTATTTTTACCTAGCCTTGCAATAATGTTATTGTGCATGTGCAAAAGTCCATGTCAGGTTACAGCTCTTTAAAGAATTAGAGACAATCCACTTTCTAGACTCCTCTCAGGACATCAGTCTACGTCCCAAATTTGATGAATAACTGCTGCTGATCATTTGACCTCAAATTTTTGCCTTGCCTAAATTTTGGTCAAATTATACCATTTCAAATTAAATAATCTTCATTTTTACTGCTTCCAGAATGCTCCCATTGATTGTAATAAGTTGGGACAAGACACTGGACACGTGTAGCCTCCAGCTCTGGCAGCTGTTTCAATATAATTAAGCCTAACCTGTGGTTTCATCTCCGTAGGAAACTTTCCAAGGGAATTCCTCTACCAATGCAGGTCCTCACCTACCTGCTCTGTACTACGTTGTCTTAGAGAGCAGCCTGATGCAATCACTGAGAAGTGAAATGAACTGGGAGAGGGGGAGTCCCACAGACAGTATGTGGGGCTGTGGGGAAGGGCACTTGAACTCAGGTGTTCCTGAGGACAGCTCCTTATTCAATTTTTCAGAAATTGGTATATGGCTACTCCAAAATGAAAGAGATCATTGAATTCAGTGCCTGGCTCTGGCTGTACCTGCCCTATGGTGTGTAGAGAAGGGGGACCAGGATGGTTAAAGAACTGGAAACTCAAGTGTCAGTTAAGGAAATGGATATGTTCAGCCCAGATAAGAGACATCTTAGTGGGGTGATGAGAACTGTCTTCAAATATTTGCATGGAGGTTATGTGTGAAAAAGATATTTGACTTGTTATGTTTAGCCCTAGTGAGCAGAACTTAAAACATGGATAGACATTTGAGGGGCAGATGCCAATTCAATAAATGGAATGGACCCCTAATATAATCTTCCCTTTAACAAGGTGTTAAAACAGGATACTGAGGTATTTGTTTTAAGTTTCTCTTGATAATTCTTAGAATGAAAATCACGGATAGGTAAATCATCAGCTTTTGAAAATCTTTTCATTGCTCCTCTGAGCCATGGTATTAAAATGCTAAGCCAAATGACTTGTAGTGTTGGGGGTGAGAAGAAGGGAAAGTAGTTGAATTTTCCTTCATCACAGACCTGATATCATGAGGATGCCAATTTGTTCTGCCCTAGAGAACTAGATAGAGGGTGAGAGCCCTTTATCTAAGGTAGAAAATACTGGGGGAAAGCTACTTTGCTATTCAAGTAATAACATCCTTCTGCTTATCTTGTGGCCAATGGAAAAGTAGAAAGAGACCCACCTTATTCTCTAAGCATCTTTTACATCTGATCTCTATCATTCTTGCCCTCCCCCCTAGTTACTCTTCTTTGTTTTTTTCTTTTTGGAGGGGGGGAAGGTAGGGCAATTGGGGTTAAGTGACTTGCCCAAGGTCACACAGCTAGTTTTTCTGTTAAGTGTCTGAGACTGAATTTTAATTCAGGTCCTCCTGACCCGAGGGCCAATGCTCTATTCATTCTCTTCTTTTTATAGACTGTTAGAGCTGGAAAGAATTTTAGGTATTGGTTAATCCAGTCCACTCATTTTACACAAAAGAAAACTGAAGCCCAGAGAGACTAGTGACTTATTCAAGTTGCACTTCACAATTTGTCACCGTTCGTGAGAGTCTGTGACAACTGGAAGTAGAATTCATTTCTCTTGACTCCTATGCAGGATCCTTTGTCTATTTAACTATGGAGTCTGCTTTTCTCCTAGTCCATTCTCTCTCCCCTTGGCCTTGTTCTTTCATATTGCCTCATATTTTCAAACTTCTGCCTCTAAGAGAATGGAAATTTTACAGGGGACAATGCATAAATAATTTTAGACTTATTCATTCAGATACTTATTGAGTACCTGTTTTATGTAAGTCACTTTGCTTGGAACAAGAAGGGAAAGTTTTATACAAATATAATGGTATCAGACTTGAAGGAACTCACACCATTAAGGAAAAGAAATCAGAGGCATGGGAATAATCATGATGGCTCACGTTTGTACCAAGCCTGATTTTGTACCTTTGTACCTGCTGATTTATTTCCTTATTTCTTTTTGAGGGAGGTATATGCTATAGGTATTATCACTGAAGTGTAGTTCTGGTAGGTGATACTGCAGAACAGTGGGGTCAAATTCAAATAGAAACAACAGTCACTAAACCATATATAAAACCACAAGTTAACCTTGTCCATATTCTGTTGTATTTTTTATTTATGTTGTTATATATTTTCCAATTACATTTTAATCTGGTTCAGGTCCAGCCTTCAGGGGTGCTGTGAGTGCATTCCACTGTATCTGCCAACAGAAGATATTCTTTTGTTCCTGCTCCTTACTTTGGTCTAGAAGCAGTGGACCTGAATCTTACCCAGGCCTCAATTATCTCTATTTGCCCCCTTTCCCCCTTCTTTCCCCTGGTAGAAGCTGGAGAAGTAATAAACCATATCCTGTTAACAATAGTTAGCCCACTTTTAACCTAAAGGCAGTATTAGGCATCTCAGGCCAACATTTTCTGCTCTATCTTGTGGGATTTCAATCAGGTAAAGTGAAAGCCGTCACCTTAGGGTGCCATTCACAAATCTTTATCAATAGTACATACAATGGACATAGAACAATACTGAGCATCACTTGACAGACTGCTTCAGTGACTAGGTCTAAATCAGAGGTTCCCAAATTTATTTGGCTTACTGCCCTTTAAAAAAAATTACTCAGTGCCCCCCCAGAAATCTACTTTAATGTATTTTTTTTAATTTGCATCATTTCAAAAAATATAAATTTTAAAATAATGCATCTTAAATTTAATAATTTATTGTAAATTTGTGGGGTTCTTCCTGCATTGAAATTTTGATGACACAGTATTGCATCATGTAACAAATTGTAAACGAGCCATTACACAAACATATTCCTTCCAATTCATGCTGGAATTCCCAACAGTGAACAACATGCTCACCTGCCAACACCTGCTTGTTAAGACCTGTTGGCAGACTTGACCACTGATTGGTTATAACTTGCATTTTATGTATTTATTTGGAAAATAATGTAATCATCATGACTTTAACTCTGTTACACAATGATGAAACATGTACCATTGGTCTTTCAACATTTTCTTCTCTTCTTTTTTTTTTTAAAGCAATTGGGGTTAAATAATTTGCTCAAGGTTACACAGCCAGTTATTTCTGGGTGTGGTGCTAAGTGTCTGAGCCTGGATTTGATCCCAGGTCATCCCGACTCTGGGGCCGGTGCTCTTACTCGCTGAGCTACCTGGCCGCCCCAAATATTTAATAGACTTCCCTTGTAAATCTATCTTGTCCTGGTGCTTCTCTCTTAGGAAGCTAATTTATGACTGGTTCAATTTCTTTCTTTTTTTTTTTTTGCCTTTTGGAGGGCAATTGGGGTTAAGTAACTTGCCCAAGATTACATGGCTAGTTTTCTTGTGTGGGTGTTTAGTGTCTGAGGCTGGAACCGAACTCAGGTCCTCCTGATTCTGGGGCTAGTGCTTTACTCAGTGTGCTACCTAGCTGCCCCCTCTTCTTTTCTTATGCTTCCACTGCCACTGCACCTGAGTCTACTACTGCCCCCCTGGATCATTCCAGCACCCTCCCCATGGCATGGTATTGCCCACTTTCGAAACCTATTATATTCAGGATATATTTACACAAATATTTCATTAGTGAATATATATCCATATACAAATATGCATGTTGTTGTTTTTTTGTTGTTGTCTTGTTTCAGTCATGCCCAACTCTTTGTGTCCCCTTTCAGGGTTTTCTTGTCAAAGATACTGGAATGGTTTGCCACTTCTTTCTCCAGTTCATTTGACAGATGAGGAAACTGAGGCAAACATGGTTAGATGACTCACCCAGGGTCACACAATTAGTACATGTCTGAGGTCATATTTGAACTCAGGTCCTCCTGATGCCAGGCCCTGTCACCTAGCTGCCCCCATACAAAGATGCATAACATCAAACAAAATAAAAGTTCTAATAACATCAGTAGCCAAACACAATATGCAAAATATTCAGATTATGTGCATGTAGCTAACAAAAAAAAACTAAGCATAATTAACAAATAAATGTAGTAATAATATATGTATCATACTAATTGAAAATCCTCACAGTGTAGCCCACTTCTAGTGTTACTCCTAAATTATACTCCTGACAATGGAATTGATCTCAAGAGGCTGATCACTACTTGTACTTCTCAGGTTCTGGAAGTAGAAATCCCAAGGGAGCTAGATCTTATTGTTTATAAGTTTCAACTAACATACTTCCTACTAACAATCATTCAGACTTAATTGGATTTTAAGCAAAAGTATTTACTGAAATACAATAAAACATTTGTTACCTACTATGTGCCAGGTATTGTGCTAACTTCTGGGGATACAAATAAGAAAAATCATCCCATGTCCTTGAGGAGATTACAATATAATGGGGGATGAAAACACACAAAAGGAACCTGAAAGTAGTGTAGAGAGGGGAGGGTACCCAGTACTCCCCTA
Source organism: Petaurus breviceps papuanus (assembly GCF_028583685.1). Taxonomy (NCBI): domain Eukaryota; kingdom Metazoa; phylum Chordata; class Mammalia; order Diprotodontia; family Petauridae; genus Petaurus; species Petaurus breviceps. The sequence goes on along the minus strand of NW_027185664.1, from coordinate 300,784 downwards.
TGATGATGGTGCAGATGGAGGGAAGTGAGATGACTTAGGAGTTTTGCTAAGAGAGATAACAAGAATAATAATTATAAAAACATTTTTCTGTGGGGGGACTGGGCCCAAATTGAAAATATAAAAAATGGTAAGTCACATGTACAGAGAACAAATATGGCAAAGGATTTACTCCTGTATCCTGGGATCCTTTTCTCCTTTCATAGCATTCTCATGAAGTTTCCCTTCGGTGTAGGTCTCTGGTGAGCTCCTCTGATTGGTGCCTTCATGGAGTCCATAACCTCCACTTCTCTCCAACATAAAGGGTCCCATTCCCTGAAGCTGCATTTTCTCAGGTGACTATTCTTCCTGCCTGACTGAATTGCCTCCTACTGAGCTGGTCTCTCTGGCCCCATTGGATGCACTGTTGTGTGTTTAGTCTCTCCAATTTGTATGATCAAGGTTGCTGTTTGTCCTTTGTTCTTGAAGAGGACCATGACATCAGGGAGGTGATGCCAGGACATTCAAGTGAACACTTTCTCCTCCCAAGGAGGGGAAGGGTAAAGGGGGAGGAGAAAAAGAAAGAATGGGGGGCACAGAGGTTATCTTCTTTCTTCTTCAAGAGTGTTTCCCTTTCAGGGACTTGGCTCCAACTTGACTCCAAATTAAATTAGAATTCCCTAAACTGAAATTACCTCTAGATTACCTCTCTTTTTATAGATGGCTCCAAAAGTGTGTTCTATTCTTCTCAATCACAAGATGTTTCCTATGTGGCATCATCTGCTTTTCATTTAATGGCTAGGACCCTACAATCCTCTCAGACTGATTAAGGACTTTTTCATACCTCATTTACACTTTTGAGTAGTACAATGAGGTCTTTGGCCCTTCTGTGATGACATCAATTGGGAAAAGGGTGAAACTCCACTCCTAAAATGGAATTCATCTTAGCGTAAGTTCTTTCATTTTTTCAAAAAAATAAACTACCCTCTATTTGGCCTGAATCAGGGAAATACATACCCCAATTTTAAATCCTTGTTTCATTACTGGCAAAATTTTTCCCCTTTCTGTAGGAGCCCCATGTTGTCCCACTTTTCTGTGTTCAGGAAAGTGTGGTACATAAACATCCTGCTCCCTACTCATGATGTTCTCTTGCTGTCACATTTAAAACTTTGACCCCATATTGACCCCATACCTCCAGAAGTAATTAAAGTAAGCTGAAATTCCAAAGTAAGAAATTTTTCTTCAGCCAATTTAAAATGAAGTGAGGCTTTTCTCTGAGGAAAGGGAAGAGGTAGGGAAAACCTGCCAGTCAGATTACAGTGCAGAAGGGAAAGGGAAAATCTCAAAATCTGGCATGGAAAAGAGAAAGAAATATTTTCTATATGAATTAATGTGAGAGAAAAAAGTATATTTTAGTGTCTTTTAAAAAGCACCTATATGATTACTATAATCAGTTTGGTAAGCAACTCCAATTTTGACAACTTTGAAAAGTGTAAGTGTTTTACTATTCACTCTTTCTTGGTTTGTGAAGGAAAAAAGTTCATAATGATTTATTGCTAGAACTAGAATCTATGAAGTTAATCCTTTCCCTCTGATAGACATATGTGGTGTTGTGGGTGAAGTGACTTTGTTTAAAGTTTTTCTATATGTTTAAAAATGTAAACAGCACATGTGGTTTTAGAAAGAAAACATCTTAAATATTATGGCTTGAGATGCTTAAGTTATCATTTTAAATTGAAAGGTTAGCAGTCATGAATTAGTTCTGCCCTCAGGTGAATAGTGGCTGTTGAAGTCTTAAGTGCAGTAAAACAGGAACCTGTCTTGCCCTTGACCTAGGATCCAGCTGAAAGTCAAGAATTTCTGATGGGTTTCTTATAATTTTAGCTATAGGAGTTCTTATTTTGCTTGCCTCATTGTTTGATTGGTAGTTTATTACATAAACTACTGACATAGTTGTTCATATTTCTATTGGTGGTCTGTTCTATCAAAGGATCTACATATATTTATCAATTGTTAAGAACACATATATGTTGCTTACTAAAACATCATACCACTCAAATACTTATCTTATTAATGAAAGACAACTTATAGAAAAACATCTTAATTCAAAATGACTTACAAAATAGAGGCTTAAAATGAAGTCAGTTAGGCTAAATTGACAAACTTATTCCTACTGTTTTATTAAGGTTTTAAAACTTATTCTCATTGCATAGTTATAAACTGCAATCTGCTATTTCAATAAGCGAATAACACTACAGAAATTTCCTGGCCACCTCTAAGCCAGATTGCCTAGAATCCAATTCCTTTCTTTGCCTTCTTCCACTGGACAGCAAACTCTTGCCTAAATTTTGAGAATTGAATAATGTTGCCTTTTCTAGGTTGCAGTTTTAACCATCAAAGGAAAAACCTGAACTAATTACTTTGTCTATACTTTTTAAAATTATTTTTTATTATTTTTATTTGATTTAAATTATTTGATTATATTTTTTGATGTGATAGGGGTGTCATTGGTGAATGCTGACCTTAGCTAAAAAGTTCATTTAACACTTATCTGCAACCCTTGGTTTCTTCTTTGCTCTCTACTGTTGGAGAGATTGTAAGACTATTACTTTGGCCAGCTTAGCAGGGCATAGCGTACTGTTTGGTCCCCAGATGACATTCTAGCTACCTGTGAATACTACTCCCACTCCTCACCGCTCTAGTGCTCTTGGCCAGGCTTTGATCAAGTTGCCACTGGTTCAAAGAAAGTCTAGAAAGTATATTCTAAAATATACTCAAAATGACTAAAAATATAAATATCTCCTTACCTCATTGGTGTCCCACTTCCCATAGACTACTTCCCCAACCACAACCCCCCAAAAACAGAGAGGATTCTATAATTCTCTATTAATGGCTATCTGATTTGTTAACACAATGAATTAACATAAGAAAATAAAATAAACAATAAATCAAAACTATAGCTATTGGGCTGAAATATTTATCCAAGGTACAAGAAGCAATATCTCCTTAGCAAAGATGTCCCAAGAGATTGGGTCAGTTTTCTCAGTGGACAGATTTTATCTCATTTCTTTAAATGTCTAGGAAGTTGAGTACCATTTTAGACCACCTCATTTCTGGGCATCTGGGATGGTTGGACAATTTCCTCTCCATTTATTCATGTGACAAAAATTCAAGTGCCAGAAGTGTTTGCTGGGAACGCAAAGAACTCAAAAGGAAATCGTCTCTTTCTTCAAAGAACTGAAATTCCATTTGGGGAAAATGTACACAAATAAGTAAATATAATGTGGGAGGAGCATTCAGATATGGAGGATTTCAGAGAAGAACCAGGGCAGAAAGGAGGAGGAAGTATGGATGGTGATTGAGCAATGTGCTGGACAGAGAGAGACAGGCCAGAAAAACCAAGAGTTTTTTATATTATTATAGTCAGCCTCTCAACGGGCTGGTAAATATTTGTTTGTGTGATATACACAGAAGGAATATATATATACATATATGTGTGTATTATATACATATATGTATACATATGTCCCCATATATAGTCATAGGGAAGCTAGAACAATTAATACAACTCTTCCCCTCTCCCGCCCATCTCCTGGACTATCAGAGTCTAAAGTATTGGTCTCTGGACTGAATTGTCTCTGCCAGAGGAGCAAATACACACTCTGCATTCTCAAACTTCTTCACTGCACATTCTTCTTGAGTTCAAGATTACAAGGCTTGGAGTCAGGAAAACCTGGGATTCAATCCTGCTTCCTCTGACATTCTACTAACTGTATAACCATCAACAAGTCATTGAACTTCTCACAGCCTCAGTTTCCTTATTTGCAAAACAGGAATGTTTGCTGAATTTCCATCCCAAGATTTCTATAGGACCCAGATAAGATAATGTGTGTAAAGTACTTTGTGATCCTCTAAAGACTTTTACAAATGACAGAAACAGATGGAGCAGAGACAGACAGAGAGGAGAGCACATAAATGTGGCTGGGGCATTATATAACTACATGTAAAGAAAGATATATTTCAGATCCTCCTGCTTTCCTGAGCTATCTACCTCTATGAGGCCAACCAGTGACCATATACATGACAACCAATTAAGACCATGGCAGGCTGGCTCTATACGGATTGATAGCTCAGCTAGTCAGTGACATTGGTAGAAAGAGGGAGGCACGGCATCCTCCCTTTATAGGTGCCATAACTGTTATGACATTGTAAAATCCCAGTAGATGCTCACATGTGGGCCACACTGTGAGAACTGTAGTATTCTCACATTCACTAATGCATTCAAGGTCTTAAAGGTACACAGCTTCTACCTTAGAATAAAGGAGGCCACCTTTTGGTAAATCAGAGATGAGAACATCTCTGCTGAACCACTGAAAAATTTGAAATGGTATGGAAGGCAAGGTGGGCAATCTTTGTATGAAACATAACGACATAAGTATTAGACAATGCAGGTGCTTCATTTTTTAAAACCTTATGGCCCCAATCTGTCCTCAATAATTTATAATTTAGAATAGTCACATGTTAGAGAGAGCAGGAGGGGAAAGAATGTTAGTTTCTCTTCTTCCCACTGGGATGTAAACCACATTTCCCATTTCTACCCACAAACTCACTGTGGCTATGTAATTTAAGTCTAATGCCTGGAGCCTAAGAAAAAATGGGGGTGATCCTGGTCTTGTGTTCTGCCCATCTATGATTCTGGGTTTTGAGAAGAGAAAGGAAAAAGAAAAAAAAACATTACAAAGAGAAAAGATTTTGAGGGGGTAGTTAGGAGCAAGACTCAGATATAGTTTTACACCCATCAGGAGTGAGGAATTGGATTGCAAGACCTTTTTCCCTTTCCTCCTCCCTGTATCCCTTTATTCTTTGCCCTTCCAACTCCTCCATCAACCACCTACTACCCCCGAAACTAGAAAATAATCACATTTTTAACTAAGGCAAGGTAACAGGTCTTTGTCACAGGACACCAAAACTTATTATAGCAACACCTGAACTTAATACCTAGTGAAAACAGGAAGCTACCAAGTAGTATACTTACTCTCCCTCTTCCCAAAGTCCCCCGGAAGCTGCTAACTGGGTAGAACAGTGGATAGAGGTCCTAGAGTCCAGGAGACGTCAAATTGGGCTTCAGATACTTACTGGCTGTGTGACTCTAGGCTTAACCTGTTTGCTTCTTGTTTCCTTAAATGTAAAATGGAAATATTGATAATACCTACCTCTCAGGGTCATTGTGAAGATCAAACGAGATAATATTTGTGAAATGCCTTGCACATAGTAGGCACTATATAAATGTTTATTCCCTTCCCTCTCCACCTATAAACTGCAACCCAGTGAGGTCCTTCTAGACTCCCCTAGTGGTAACCTCCCCATCAGTATAGATTCTCTACCTACAGATGGCTTGTGGTCCAGGGCTCTGTCTTCCCTCCATTTGGCAGTATTTTTAGGATTTTTCCCCTAAGAGGACATTGTATTTCAGGGTTACTATCTCTCCCCAACTTAATTTGTCTTAATAAGTTGGTTCAAGGGTATGTTTTGTGCTATTTGTTCTGGGTGACTTGTGTGAAGCACGCCCCAGGTGTCTATGAGTAGTTATATAGTAGCCAGGACTCTGTCATTTTCCCCCAGAATTTAAAAATGAACAAACAAAAAACCAGACATCTCAACTTCAATGATATCTAAGTGATCTTGATTCCCTGGAAACTTCCCTAAATCCACACCCGGAAAAAGGCCTGGTTAGATTTTCTAACATAATGGCAATACTAACACATTACATTTATAGTGTGGCAAATGGTTACAAAATGACATATACACCTAGTAATATTTAATGTCCCACCCAAGGGAGACTAGAGAGACAAGGAAGAAAGGGAATAATACTACAGTGAGATATTCCTAATTGAGAGGAAAGAATAAAGGCAATTTAGTTCTGGTAGCACCTGGGCTTTCACAAGAATTCTGTACAACAGGGAGACAGAGCTGGAGAAAACCCTGTGTGGACATATACATACACAGCACATTTCACAGAGAACACATGGAATTTTATTTTATTTTTAAAGCAATTGGGGGTAAGTAACTTGCTCAAGGTTATACGGCCAGTTATTTTTTGTGTGGGTGCCAAGTATCCGAGGCTGGAACTGATCCCATGTCTCCCGACCCCATGTCTCCCGACCCCATGTCTCCCGACCCCAGGCCGGAGCTCTTAATCACTGTGCCACCTGGCCGCCCCAATTTTATTTTATTTTTTTTAAGTAAACATGTGTTCCACATTCAACCATAAAGAATATTATTTTTAGGGGCGGCCAGGTAGCACAGCGAGTAAGAGCATCGGCTCCAGTGTTGGGATGACCTGGAGATCGAATCACGGGCTCAGATACTTAGCACCACACCCAGAAATAACTGGCCGTGTAACCTTGAGCAAGTTACTTAACCCTGATTGCTTAAAAAAATTTTTTTTAAAGAATATTATTTTTATTCACCTAACTAAAGAAACTAAAACATGAATAAGCTTAGTTTTTAAAAAAAATACTAACCTCCACTTTAAAATACAAACCTAAAATCAAGAGATGAAGAATGTCCATTTTGTGGAGATGTTTAGGCACATCCAGTATACAGCTCAGAATGTTACTCCTTCCCAGCATGGCCATGCTTTTATAGCCACCAAGGTCAGAAACCCTGCAGTTACCTTTTCCACCAAAAGATGGCCCTTTCACTCTATCTCTTGAGCAAGTGGTGCCTGAGTTAATAGTGACTGTTTTCCAGAGACCTGTTGGGAACTGATGCATGAAGAGGTCATGTATGCCCCTTTCTTATCTTCCCTTCTAGATTGTAATCTCCTTAAGGGGAAAGATCGTGTCTTCTTTCCTTTTTGTTCCCCTGGAAGAAAACACAATTCTTCTTTAGGCAGATCAGCCAAACACAAGAACCAGAAAGATGAGATTGCCCGTTGAACTGATCCAGTTACATTGTCTTTTTATTATTCTATTCCACACATCTAACAAAGAGAGCTACAAAGCAGCAGCCAAATAAGGCCACAGTTGAAGCTGCAATCACCACCACAACCACACTCCCAGCAGATGTGACCAAGAACCCCAGGCCTACTCCAACCAGGATCTGAGCCAGCTGCACCATGCAGGTCAGGGCCGCACAGTCGATTCCCTTCCCTCTGCCACCACTGGAGGCCATCCCTACGTCCTGCTGCTTCTGTAACAAGAGCACAAGAACAAAACTCCATCACATAAGGGGTGTGCGTGTGTGTGTGTATGTGTGTGTGTGTATGTGTGTGTGTGTGTGTGTGAGAGAGAGACAGAGACAGAGACAGAGACAGAGAGAGACAGAGAGACAGAGACAGACAGAGAAAGAGAAGAAAAGAAAGGAAGGATTGGCAGCGGGGCACGACTAGGACAGAAGTTGTTGCCTGCTTGGTAACATCTGAGAACATCAAAGTCCTAGGAAGAATCTCCCTGATTAAAAATATCTCTCCTACCAGCTTGCCAACCTGACTGACATTTCAGCATATCAATTCATTTTCACTTGTACCATTCATTTCACAGTATTAAAGTATTAGGTCTTTAAAAATATTAATATTCCCAGGAGAGGTCATACTTTAACACAGGCAGATGTAGATGTTTCTATAACTTTCATCCTTCTGTTCCCTCCTCAAATATTAACACAAAAATAAATCATTCATGGACAAACACATGAGTACATTTACCTGTGTGAGTTGAATAGAGGTAGCTGATAGAGAGGCCATTCAAATGATTTACCAAATGAGATGGAGTCGCACAATGTTTGGCTTCAAAACTAGGGATCCAAAGAACCATAGGATCACCGGCCTAGACCTGGAAAGGACTTTAGAGGCCTTCTATTCAGACCCCTCACTTGACAGGGAAAGCCCAGATGAGGTAAGTGATTTGTCCAACGTCACTCAAGCTGTAAGCAGCAGAGCCAAGATTCAGATTCAGAGAGTCTGTCCTCAGAGCCAGCATACAGAATTCCTCCGAAGCTCTGAGCTTTAACATTTAGTGAAAGAGGTCAATGAATAAACCTTCTGTAGTTATTAGTTTCCCTAACAACCAGTTTCAACAAAATTGTTTGGCCTGACTGAGGAGTCAAAGCAATTTAGTTCTGGAGTTAGCTTGAAACTTTGTTTGGTCAACCTTTTTCATTGCCAAAACACAGCTGCCATCAGCTTCAAGTTCTTCACAGGAAACTGCTTAACAATGATAACAGTAATTATAATGAAATAATAATCCCTTACATCTGTATAGGGCTTTCCATTTGATAAAACACTCATATGTATTCTCTTAATGCCATAAGGCAGGTGGAGATGTCCCCATATTAAAGTTGACAATATTGAGAGTTAGAGTAGCTTAGTGACTTTCCCCAAATCCCACAGTGCACCGTTCTTCTTCTAATGCAATTCAGTGCCAAGGCATTATATAGTAGCTAAATTTCCCAGCAAGCCTCACAAGATTTTGATGGTGATAAGCAGAACAAAGGCCTTTTCAGGGAATTCCATCCTACTCACTCAGAGGCAGCTGGTACAGTGGATTAGAGCACCAGTCAGGAAGATCTGAGTTCAGATTCAGCCTCAGACACTTACTGACTGTGTGACCTGGGCAAGTCACTTAACTTCTATTTGCCTCAGTTTCCTTAACTGTATAATGGGGATAATAATACACTTGCCCCACAGGTTGTTATTAGGATCAAATGAAATAATATTTTTAAACGGTGCTTAGCACAATGCCTGGCACATATCAATACGCTTATTCCTTCCCCTCTGCCATTTTTTTTTTTTTTTGCTTTTTGGAGGGGGAAGGCAGGGCAATTGGGGTTAAGTGACTTGCCCGAGGTCACATGGCTAGTAAGTGTCGAGTGTCTGAGGCCAGATTTGAACTCAGGTCCTCCTGACACCAGGGCCAGTGCTCTATTCACTGTGCCACCTAGCTGCCCCTTCCCTCTTCTTCCCATCACACAACAGTACACAAAGAATCTGTCAGATACTGACCCAGAATGGTAGTGCCAAATGAAAGTGAGCTCAGGGAGACAGAAGTGAGCACACAGTGACAGAAATTCTGAATCAGTCCATAACTCATTTTTTTTTCCATTCCTAACCAATGGCAATCAGAATAGACATAGGGATGGTGATCACATTTCACTTAGTCACTTGTTTATTATTGTGGCTCAATTGTTTCAGCCATGTCTGATTCTTCAGGACCTCATTTGAGGTTTTCTTGGCAGACACTGAAGTAGTTTGTCATTTCCTTCCCCAGACTATTTTATAGATCAGGAAACTGAGACAAACAAGGTTAAGTGACTTGCCTAGAGTCACACAGCTAACGTATCTGAAGCTGGATTTGAGCTCAGGAAGATAAGTCTTCCCGACTCCAGGTTTGGCACTCTAGCCACTGTGCTACCTCAATGCCCCATTTGTCTCTACTCTCCAGGAATAAATTATTGCTGAAGAGATGTAATGTGCTCCTTGAAAAAAAAAGGCTCTTCCTTTACTTAAGAAGTTGTTCAAACCCAGAACCCTTGCATTGGTAGCATCAGCATCCCTTTAGCTCCTGTTTATTTGTAGGAATCCATGTTATTTCTGTGGAACCTGCCCGTCTAGATCTGGATATCTGGAACCTTCTTTTGGTGTACTTCTGGTACAGGTACCTTGAGTCAAGACCCTTGTTTGTCTGTTTCTCTCTGCAGGTGATCAGACAAGGGAAGAATTTACCCAGGAAGTTAGATAAGGGGGAGAGTCATTGGTGAGGAGATATTTCTCCAGTCTTGGCCAACTTGTTTCTTGTTTAACATTGACATTTGCACTTCCTCCATGTTTTGGCTTTGTCCATATAGTACCATAGGACGAAATGAGCATCCCTACATTCAGTCCTCTTTCATTGTTGTTTTTCATGAGTATTATGAATAACAATATATTATTTGTATTATTATGAATTTCAAAATGTCCCCCAAACTACTCAAAAGATTTCTGAGTTTTGGTTTTTAGTATAATTATAAAATAATTGTTAGTAATATTTTTACTTTAATATCTTATTTTTCCCCAATTACATGTAAAACAATTTTAATAATCATTTTTTAAAATGTTGAGTTCCAAATTCAATCATTATTCACATTAAATTGAGTACTTGTACTCAAATTATTTCCTCATTTCTATTCAAATAGGGGAAATAAAACTATATCAAATATTTATGTAATAATATATAAATTGTTTTCAAATGAAGATTAATCCACGTGACCATTGCCGCTAGTTGCAATATAATTTCTCTTCTGATGGCTTGCTGAGAGCAGTTGACTAAGTATAGGGGGTAGCTTACTCTTACTCTTATTTTCAATAAACAGGGCTGATTATGTACCTTCCACAGACCTGATCAAGCACTCAGAGCAATTCCTAACCCCTGACAACAACTTCAACCTGTTGAAGAGGAGAATATTTGGAGAGAGGGGAGGAGAAGAAGAAGGAATGATTTGTGTATTTTCACCTCAAAGATAGGGAGATGATATTTTGTTCTTTAAACCATCTTACAAATACTGGAAGGCAAGGGCAGTTTTCATGATCCCTGTAGTTGCAATTTCAAGCAAAAATATAGATGAAGTAATATTAACATTTTATTTATTTATTTTTTTAATAAAGCAATTGGGGTTAAGTAATGTGCTCAAGGTTATACAGCCAGGTGTTTCTGGATGGGTGCTAAGTGTCTGAGCCCATATTCGATCCCAGGTCATCCCAACTCTGGGACCAGTGCTCTTACTCACTGTGCTACCTGGCTGCCCCAATATTAACATTTTAATGGGAGAAAATTTTCTTTCAACAGTTCACCCTTTTGCAGAGTAAGCTGGTCCTTCAGAGTTCTAAATGATTAGTTCTGCAGAAGGTGCCTCTCATTTGTTAAGCTACATGCTTGTTATTATGGATTTGTGGTCCAGAGTAATGTATTGGAGGATTTCACCAGCTGTGACCAGCTGAATGCAGTGGCCTCATTATCCTGCCCTGGAATGCACATGGTGCAAGATAAAATTAACTCTGTTAGTGTCGGAATCAGCCAAATCAAGTAGAAGAGACAATCCCCTTAAGGAGGTGAGCGGTAGACTTTAAAACATGACTGAATTCTGATCACAGAAGAGGGGTCAGTGAATCAAACCAGACCTTTTCCTCTCTTGTGTCATCACATTCTTTGGTTATAGTAAATCTTTCTTCAACTTGAGTTAGAAGTGGACCTGAGTATTTTAATTTGTTGACGTCTGACAATTGGACTAAAATGGTGAGATGATTTTCTAATGTGGCACTGTTCCTAAAAAAAGCACCAAGACCCTTGGATGTGTCACAGAAATGATGTCTGGGTTTCTTCTTTGAATTTTATTTGACTTTGGAATAGAAAGTGGATATGGAGGTAAAACATGATGGAGGAGGGAAGAAAGCAAATATGCACATGTCCAGAAGGCTGACATCTCTCATCCTCATCTTCTGAGGACAAGATCCTTAGACTCTGCTTCTGGGGTGCCAAGCTCTATGTAATTGGTCAAGCTTTTGCCTCATCTTGCTTGCAGCAAGGCCTCCACTTTATTTCCTGGGTATCCCCATACCATGTTACACTCCCCCTTTGTGTTGATTTCGTGTCTGACTCTTCTTGACCCCATACGAGGTTTCCTTGGCAAAGATAATGGAGTGGTTTGCCATTTCCTTCTCCAAACCATTTGACAAACGAGGAAACTAAGGCAAACAGGATTAACTGACTTGCCCAGGGTCACACAGAAAGTAAGTGTCTGAGGCTGGATTTGAACTCAGGTTTTCCTGACTCCAGGCCCAGTGTTCTATCCACTGAGCCACTAAGTTGACTCTCCAGCTTTGTGTTGCCTTCCCCCAGTAGAATGTAAGCCCTTTAAGGGCAGGAAATGTCTTGCTTGATTGTATTTGTATCCTAAGCACTTAGTACAGTGTCTATACATAGTAAGGTCTTAATAAATAATAAATTAGTAAATAATCTCTCTCCCTATCTAGGTATAAATTTGTGTTTTTCTTGTCTAAATCTTTGATTTCATTTATCTAAGAACCTCCCTGGTGAGGAAACTCCCTCCACCAAGGTAGATTGACGACTAGTAGGGATGGGGAGAGAAATGAGGTTGAGTGATTTGCTGCAGTTTTAAATGCAAGTCTTCCTGTTTGGAAGGCCGGGTTTGCATCAGCTCCTCCACAGTGCCTCTATGGTATATACTGAGGACAGACAGACAGACTGAACTGATCCATGAATAGACAGGGTAAGTGGACATGCTTTCCCTTCCACACTGGCTTCTCTATGCTGCATGCCAGGCAAATTCAGAGGCGATACAGACTGAAACATTGGGGTTACACTATGAAGTGAGACACACTTGTCTGGAACTACCCTACAGCAATCACAATTGGAAGTTTTACAAGAAGTTCTACTGGCAAGGCTGGTCCTGAAAGCCAGGGGGCCAGCAGTTAACAGCTGGCAGGTAAATGCACTTCCCATCATCATATAAAAAATTCCTCCCTTACCCTTCTAATACCTTCAGGCCACTTATTTTCCCCACTAATTGGTGGCCTTGATGAAGACACCTGGGTGCACAGTGTGTGATTTGTACAGTCTAATCCTCCCTCCCATAGACATCTCCAGAGAGGCCTGGGACCTCCATGTGATAGAAGGTCTTACTGCCTCTCCATTGAAATTCTAGACCCAATCACATGTGGTATCAGTTCTGAAAACATCCTGAAATGTAAAGAGAGAGAGGGGACTCACATTCTTTACATATGCAAGCTTTTCCCCTGGGTTCCTGAAATTGCCTATTAACAAGCTTTCACGTTATGGCTTCCTATGGAAACTCCAGTCGTTCTGATCTGTATCTGACCTCTGGACCCAGATGACTCCGGAGAAGAAAGTGAGGCTGGTGACCTTGCCCAGCCCTCCCTCCTTAAATCCAATCACTTGCAAGTCGTGGCATCCCCTTCCTGATATCATAATCTTCTTCCAGAAGGAAGCATAAACAACCACCACCACCATCCTATAGAAACTAAGGGAGCAGGGGCGGCCAGGTAGCACAGCGAGTAAGAGCACCGGCTCCAGTGTTGAGAAGACCTGGAGATCAAATTAGCACCCACCCAGAAACACCTGGCCATGTAACCTTGAGCAAGTTACTTAACCCCAATCGCTTAGGGGCGGCCAGGTGGCTCAGCGAGTAAGAGCACCGGCTCCAGTGTCGGGATGACCTGGATCAAATCCAGGCTCAGATACTCAGCACCACACCCAGAAATAATAACTGGCCGTGTAACCTTGAGCAAGTTACTTAACCCCAATTGCTAAAAAAAAAAAAAAAGAAAGAAAGAAACTAAGGGAGCAGCTTGGTGGCACAGTAGATATAGTGCTGAGCCTAGAGTTAGGAAGACTCCTATTCCCGAATTCAAATCAGACCTCAGACACTTACCAGCTGTGTGACCCTGGGCAAGTCACTAAACCCCGTTTACCTCAATTTCCTCATCTGTAAAATGAGCTGGAGAAGGAAAAGGAAAAGCACTCCAGTATCTTTGCTGAGAAAATCCCAAATGGGTCATGAAGAGTCGGGATTGGAAAATGACTGAAACAACAAATAGAAACTAACTGTTTGGGCCCAGACAGAGGCATATGATTGCTCTCTTCAAGATAGTCCAAGAACCACCCCTTATCTGAGGGGAATAAGTTAAGTGCCACAGTGGGCAGAATGCTGGGGCTGGAGTCTGGAAGACCTGAATTCAAATCTGACTTTAGATACCTATTAGCTGTGTGACTCCAGGTAAATCATTTCCCCTGTTTGCCTCAGTTTCCTCATTTGCAAGATGGAATAATAAAAGCATCTCCCTCCAAGGTTTGTTGTGAGAATCACAGATAATAATTGTAAAGTGCTTAGCACAATGCCCGGTACCTAGTAAGTGATATATAAATGTTCCCTATTATTATTACAACATTCATTGATATTGCACATATATATGTATACAAATATGTGCTATTTACATTATTTCATATTTTGGTATTTATTAATCTGTATATTTGTCTTCCCCCACTAATGGAATGCAAGCTCCTTGAGGGCAGGGCCCATTTTTAAAAAAAATTTCTTTGTATCCCCAGAGCTTAACACAGAATCTGGCACATAGTAGGTACTTATTAAATGCTTTTACAATTTAATTGAACTCGGTTCAATAAAGGCAGCCTGGAATAGTAGATAGGGCACCAATCTCAGAGTCAGGAAGATTTGGGTTCAAATCCTGTTTCAAACACTTAGTAACAGTGTGACCCTAGGCAAGTCACTTAACCTCTCTCTGCCTTTTTTACCCCTCATCAATAAAATGAGGGAGTTGGACTAGATGACCTCTAAGATACCTTTCAGCTCTAAATCTGTGGTCTTATGGATTAAATTAAAGTGAATAACATCTTGTTTCTGAAGGCAGGAATACCTGGGTTCATCGAATCCTAGATCCAGAGCTGGGAAGGCCTTCAGAGGCCTTTAGGCCAATGCTAGGTCTGAATCCCAGCTCTGCCACTTAGTATCTAGGTGATGTCGCACAATCGCACAAGTCACATGATCTCTTT
>NW_027185664.1:253116-286216 GCF_028583685.1 Petaurus breviceps papuanus | reverse complement strand
AGTATCTAGGTGATGTCGCACAATCGCACAAGTCACATGATCTCTTTCAGTCTCAGTTTCCCTAAAAATAAAAGGAGGGGATTGGAGTAGGTGCTTTTAAGTTCTTTTTGGCTCTGGTTCTACTTCTTACAGCCTCCAGGATCGTTGCTCTATGCACTGCTCCATTCAAGAGAATTCATGCAGTGACTTTTCTGTGCCACTCACTGTTCTAGGCCCTGAGCAGACATAAAAACAACCCCTCACCTCAAGGCGTTTGCATTAAACTGGAAGAAACGGGGACACTGACGAGTGGATACAAAATATACATAAAGTAATTTGGGAGAGGGGAAACATTAACAGCCGGGGGAGAGTGAATCCTTCCTCACTGACCCTAGGCAAGTTACTTAGCCTCAGTTTCCTCATCCGTAAAATGGGGGCAATGATAAGTGTAGAGCTGATCTCACAGGTCCTGGTGACGGGGATCCCATGAGCAATTGCATGAAAAGTGTGTTGCAAACTTTAAAGTGTTCTCTTAATTCAGTTGTTATTATGGGCAGTTTCTCATGATGTGGAGTGGTAGGTTTGGGGTTTCCTTTGAACTAAAAGTACCCAATGTTCTTTGTTTTGATCCCTAGAGATAACATATTTTCAATAGCACAACCCCCTAGGAAGCAAAGAACTTACCTTTACAGGTTCCAGTCTTTTTGCCAACAGGGAAGGGGCAGGGGTGGATGGTCACAACTCTGGTTGGTCAGGGCAAACATACCCTGCTGTATACATCCATTCTGCCTAGGAGAGCAGAAATCCAGGGGAAAAACAGTACTGGGGAAATGGATCATGGCCTACTGGGCTTCCTGTGCTAGTGAAACAAATTCCAAGCTAAACCCTTTACTTTCTTAGCAACTGCTACAGCCATGGACAAAGCAGCCTTTAGGGGTCCAAATGCCTTAACATCTTATATGAAGAGGCAATAAGTAGTGAGAGAGCAGATACAGTGTTCTATTCAACTGAGCCTTGTCTAATTAAGCATTAGGACAAGGTTTTCTAGTTAATCAGTGGCCAGGCTCAGCCAGGCAGGCAGGCCAGCAAGAAGGCTCATCCAGGGAACATGGTTGCCCATATACCCTGTGCACTATGACTTAGATCACTCAGATTTATTTTAGGCTTAATCAATAGTGTCCAATTGCTTAATTTTTTAAACTTTGGACATGGTCCTAAGTAAAACTTCTTTTTCCATTCTCTCTATCCAAAGATTCCAGAGATAATGTCATGCACCTTTATTGAAAGGAGCAGAGGGTGGTGGCAGCAGCAGTGGTGGTGATGGTGGTTTGTCTGCCTTTGCCTACAAGTACTCAGGTATCATGAAATTCTGGAAAGAGGACTGGACAAGATATCAGGAGATTAGACTCAAGATTTGGTTGCATCCTTCACTAGTTGTGTGACCCAGAATAAGTCATGTAGCATCACCTTTATTAAGTACAAGATGGCAAAGGCCCTTCAGAAGAAAAAAAATGGTTCTTCTGAAAAACAGGACTGTGTGTTTGAATGCACTACAAGCTTAAAATGTGTCAATCGTGTGGCATGGCAGCCACAAAGCTAATGGTTTGGGTTTTTCTCTGTAATAGAGGGAGGGAATAAGCCTTTATTAATGGCTTACTATGTACCAGGCACTGTGCTAAGCACTTTACAAATATTAAATTTTGATCCTCATAACAATTCTGCAAGATGGGTACTGTTATTGTTCCCATTTTACAGTCGAGGAAACTGAGGAAGAAATGGGTTAAGTGACTTGTGTAGGATTACATTGCTAGTGAGTATCTGAGGTCACATTTGAACTCAGGTCTTCCTGATTTTTAGGTCTAGCATTCTATCCTCTGTGCAGACATTGAGTCTCCCCATCTCACCCAAGTTAGAAGTGCACCCACCCCTCACAGTCCTCAAGCCACTTCCTGTTGTCACAGAAGTTTTGCTTCTCACTGTCTGTTTCTAACCTAGACTGGTTTGTCTCTCCTTGGACAGCCTAGTCCCACCCCCACCCCAACAGAAGTGCACCATATTGGTGCCAAACTGAGTGTACCCAATAAGCTTCAAGTCTTCTGCATGTCGATACTCCTGAGTTCAAGTGATCCACCAGCCTTGGCCTCCCTAGCAGCTAATGTGATTTTGGTTTGCATTAAAAGCAGCATAGCTTCCATGAGTAAGAAGGAGTCCCACTGTATCCTATTTTTCTAACCTATTACCAATATGAAGTCACAAGTGGAATAGTGAGTCAGTAAGGTCTGGATACCACATTTTAGGTAAGATGTTGGTAAGCTAAAGAGAGTCAGGAGAGGACATCTAGGTCCTTGGGCACTGATGTCATGACATTTGTGGAGCCATGGAAGGAACTGGGATAGTACCTGCATGAGGGAAGACTCAGACTCAGAGGGACATGCTAACTTTCTGCAAGTATCAGAAATTCTTTCATGTGCAAGAGGAATTATGTTTGGCCCTTGAATTAAGAGCAATACCTGGAAGTTTCAAAGAGGTCAATGTAAGGTTCAATGTAATGAAAACTTCTTAACAATTAGTGCTGTCCAAAAGTATAATAAGCCAAGTTGTGAAGTCATGGGGTTTTTATTGGAGGTCTTTAGAAAAAAGCATGACTGACTACTTTTTGAAAATGTGTAGTGGGAATTTTTTTTTCAGGTATAGGTTGCAGTAGATGATCTCTGACATCTCTTGTGAGTCTGTGATTTCATGATCTCTGCGTATCTGTTTCTTCATCTTTCAGGTGGGGAGAATATAGGTATCATCTGACTTACAGGGTTGTTGTGAAGTGCAAACAAGATTGCATTAATATGCAATATATTTTGTAAACTAGAAAGTGCTACACAAATGTGGACTGCTGCTCATGTAAATAAAGTGCTTTAATAATTTGAATAATTATTATTTATCATCATTATATGTCATATATCATAATATAATAAAATAATTTATTATTAAATAATTTATTTAAATTAATAATTAGATATTTTAAAAAAGATGTTATGATAATTCTCAGCATTGCTGCATGTCTGAATGGAGAGCCTGAGTCGCTATGGCTTGAAACTAGCCCAGTGGGATTTCTGCTACTCCTTTGGCCTTTTCAAGCAGTTCCACCTTCCACAGTTTATAAAAGAGTTTCCTTTCCCAGGGCCTCTCAAAACTGTCTCCCAGGAGCCAAGACTCAGAGACTCACCTCCTCCTCTTGATGGTACTCAGCAATAAGGTTGAAGGGCACGGTGTACAGGGTGCTGGACATGACTCCAAAGAGGGAACACAGGACCAGGGTTGAGTAGACATTGGGAAACAGTCCAATAAATCCAGTCCCCAGGCCAAAGAGCAGATACCCCATAATGTAAAGGCCTTTCAAGCCCACATAGGATAACAGAACTTTCTGAAAGTCTGTGGAAAGAAGAAAGAAGGAAAGAATTACAGATGGCCTGGCCTTCAAATAGGGAATGATTTTAGATCATCTTTTGTTTTGCAGATTCACTTTAGGAAAAGACTCTCTGATAATTGGTCAGAAATCAAAGGTGAGCCTTAACTTGGCTTAAAAGCAGGCAGTGTTGAAAATCAGTTTTTGACCATTTCTTCTATAGAGAAAGGTTTGTAAGGCTGGGTCTGTCTTTCAAAGGAAGGGCCAGACACAATTTTTGAAGCTGCTGAAAAGCAATGTCCAGGGACACTGAGACCTGGGAGGAAGTGGGACCAGGGGAAGTGGAACAAATGCTTGAACCAATGTTTTCAGCAATAGCCCCACCTTGCAGACAAGGTATGGAGGACTATGTCAGCTTCATAGCCTGGTACAAGTCACCAAACTTTCATGGAACTGTTCTCAGCTCAAAGTGAAGGGAAGATTTGACAACTATTTGAATGAGATGAACAATGAGGTTCCCCTTGGACCTCACATAGGATTTTGCTGGGACCTCTCATGTACTTAATGGGTTTTTTTTTTAAGTTTTTATTTTTTTAATTCTAAAATTTTAATTGTTTTTTTAAAATTACATAATTCCTCATGTTAACTTTTTTCTTTTTAATTTTCATCTTTTTTAATGTTGTCTCCAATTTTTATTTTAGAGATCTTATTATTTTGTTACTTTCAAAACTATCTTGATTATTTATGCCTGCTCCTGAACCTCTTCTTCTTTTCTGTGTATTTTTAAATGTTTGAATGACTTTTTCTTTATCATTACTACTAGCTCCTCTCCGTTTTTGACCTCCCAATTAAAAAACACAGAAAGAAAAAAAAACTTGCAACAAATTCTCTTATGAAATTATACATTGTTATTTTGCATTATATGGCAGCTATGTGGTCAGGACATAGAATGCTAGGCCTGGAATCAGAAAGACCTAAGTTCAAATCCAGCCTCAGACAATTATTAACTTGTGACCCTGGGCAATTCACTTAACTTTGCTTCAGTCTCCTCATCTGTAAAATTAATGAGGGAAGGAAATGGCAAACCACTCCAGTATCTTTGCCAAGAAACCCCAAATGGGGTTACAAAGTTAGACATGATTGAAACAACTGAACAATAACAAAACAACAAAAATTCATATCCTCAGACTAGACTATAAGCCCCATGAGGGTGGGAATCATGTCCTAGTTAAAGTTTATATCTGCTAGATCTGGCATGGTACTCTGTAATGGTCAGTGCTTATTAAATGTTTTTTGGATTTGCATTTGAATGTGAATTTGAAGAGTCAGATTGGATCATTTGATTCACAAAAATTTGTTTTTCCCCCTAGAGAAAAGGATTATTGGAATAGAGGAGGGCCTGAATTATCTTGTTTTCCAGAGGCAGCTCCCATGACTTTAGAATCAGGAAAACCAGAGTTCAGACCTTTCCTCAGCTACAGACTGAGCAGGTCAATTAACTTCCATCAGTCTCAGCTTCCTCATTTATAAAATGGGAATAATAATAGCACCTACCTCCCAGGGTTGTTTTATGTATCAAATGAGATAATATTTGTGCTTATGAATCTTAAATCACTGTTTTAAATATGAACTATTGTTATTTAGAAAGAAACTGAAATTCAGAGACAGCTTTCTATCCACCACTGAAGGCTCACATTTCTAGGTTTTAACGTTTACGAAGCAGTATCCTCACAAAAGTCCTGTTAAGAAACATAGAGCTGGTATTTTTACTATCTCTATTGATGGAAGTCGGAGTTTATAGGGGAAAGTCAATTCACTAAATCACAAACCTGGGTCCCAGAGGTAAGCTGAATCATGGTTTTGGACTCTTCTCTACCTGCTGTACTCTGCTGCCTCTAATAAAATACTACTTTTTTATTGGTCACAAAATCATTTCTTTTGAGCTCAAGAGCATGTCTCCTAAGTCTCATATTCAGAGTTTTGACAGCCTTTGTCTTTCCAGCCTGAAGAGACCTATTTTTGCTAGTACCAGTTCTTCACATTAACTTTCCTCATTCATTTCTCTTTTCACTAAGAAGCTCCACACAGACCCCACTCATTCTCTCTCTCTGTCTCTGTCTCTCTCTGTCTGTCTGTCTGTCTCTCCCCTCCCTTTTTCTCCTTGTTTTCTTTCTTACTTTCTGTCTTTGTTTCTCTTTATCATTCTGTCTCTCTCACACCCCCTCTATATTTCTCTCCATTTCCATCTCCATCTCTGTCTCTGTCACACACACACACGCACACACACACACACACACATATGCAAACAGTTCCCATTCTACTCTGGAATAGAATTTTCTACATCTATCCAACTAACCACTTAGCTCCCCCTCCTCTAAGAGGCCAGATGCTTAGTTTCTCACTCAATTAGAGTCACAGTGCTACAGATCATTCTGATGGAAGCCAGGGCTTGAGAAATGACAACCTGGCAACGTGTTTCTTCCATTAATTTCACATAGCATGAGCAAAACTGTTACCCCAGAGTCAGAAGAAAAAAAATGAAGGGAATCAATTGTTGTTGATGATGATGATGATAGTGATGGTGATGGTGATGGTTCCTATCAGATTAGATATATGCACACTATTATTTAAGGTACCCTGACAACAAACATCTGGGATCTGGGATCCTTTTATGACCAAGGAAATACATTTATATGGTAAGGAGGCCAGGAAAAGACAACACCAATGAGAGCAAAGTGAATTTTGGATATGTAAAGACATTCTGTCAAAAACAACAGCAGCAATGACAGCTTGGACAAACCTTCTAAGCATTTGTCAGAAGAATCATTAATTCTTAATGCTGGCCCTTGCTTGGTCATAGATGTTCCATAGGATCCTCTTTTAATCACACATTCTTTTCGTACCTCAGTGGCTCCTTCCCTAAGACGAAGCTATATTTTCTGGGTTGACAAGCAAAAGATCTATATAAACAATCTCAAAAAAGAAAAACTCTCTAGGAAGAGGGAAGGGGAGGGAGGGAGTGGGGAAAAAATTGGAATATAAAATCGTGCAAAAATGAATGCTAAATGGGGCAGCCAGGTGGCTCAGTGAGTAAGAGCACCGGCCCCAGTGTTGGGATGACCTGGGGATCAAATCTGGGCTCAGATACTTAGCACCACACCCAGAAATAACTGTCCATGTAACCTTGAGCAAGTTATTTAACCCCAAATGCTTAAAAAAAATGAATGCTAAAAATTGTCTTTACATATAATTGGAAAAATAAAGTACTATTAAAAAAAAAACCTCTGACTCATGAGAATGGAATAGGAAGACCTATGTAGCAGGCCATCAGTTAGAACAGCCATGAAAAGATGTCAATATAGTAACCATGCTGAATACCGCAATGACTTCAACTTGAGTTAGAGTTTATTTTTAAAGCGATGTGACAATGGTATCCTCCAGCTCAGTGGAACAGAAAGAGTACTGGACAGACAATTCACATTTGAATCTCGGCTTTGATTCTTTCTTGCCTTGGACAAATCACATTCTCCCTCAGAGCTGATTTCATCCCATATAAGGAGAAATAAGGATTCACTACCTACTTCACAGGGTGATTGTAAGAAAAGCATTGTGTGGACCTTAAAGAGCTATCAAAATATGAACTGATATTGTTCCATATAGCAACTTAAACTAGGCCAGCAAAGCTTTATTTCTCATAAATGAAGAATTTGAAATGAATGGGATCACATATAAACAGAGATCCTAAAACAGTCATGGTCTTTGAATAATAGTCAAGGCGTCCAAATCACAGAATTGGAAGGTCATTGGAGAGGTCATCTAATCCAGCCTCTGACAGAATAGGAGACTCCTCTACAACATTGCAGACAAGTGGTCAGCCTACCTCCTCTTTAAGACAGGCAGGTTGGGGCACAGTGAATGAAGCCTCGGACCTGAAGTTTGGAAGACGTACATTGAAATCTTAGCTCAGATACTTATTAGGCTATGGGAAAATCACTTAATCTGTCTGGGACTCAGATTCCTCATCCATAAAATGAGGGGGCTGGACTCTATGACCTCTAGTTTCAAATCTATGAACCTATGACCTTCTGTGAGAGAGAACTTGTGACCTACTACCACATGAGGCAGGCAACCCATTCCATTTGGGGTTAGTTCTAATCATTAGGAAGATTCTTCTTATAATAAACTTACACTTGCCTCTCTGAATCTATTACTTATTTTTCCTAGTTCTAACCTCTGGAGTCAGGTAGAATAAGTCTAATTCCTATTCAGGTATTTGAAAGCCCTTCAAACATCTCATTGAATCAGAATCAGGAAACTATAGAGTTGGTGGGACCTTAGGTCATCTAGTCCAACCCATACCTGAACAGGAAAGGACTTCAAATGAATGAGGGTGCTTATAGTTCATTTTTCCAAGCATTTTAAATGTGTATCCCCAGTCCCTTCCATCCCTGGAAATCTTGTGAATTCACATTATTTATGTAAAAAAAAGTATGTTAAGCAAAAGCAAAAATAAACTTCAGCCTAAACCTTGCAAATCAATAAAAATGAAATACAAATGAAAGCATTCAGAAGAGGACTGATAGGCTGGGAAAGGACCTTGAGCTTACATCATAAAAGGATCACCCTGGGATGTTGTGCGTAGAGAAGAAAAGACTTGGGTTAAAGTGGTAGGGGGGAAGGGAAGAGGGGGGAATGATAGCTGCCTTCAATATATAAAGGCTTCCTTGTAAAAGAGATTAGACTTGTTCTGTTTACCCTCAGAGGGAAGGATTAGTTGAATATTAGGATGAGGAAGATTAGTAAAGGAAAAAAAAGTAAGGAAAAAATT
Source organism: Petaurus breviceps papuanus (assembly GCF_028583685.1). Lineage (NCBI taxonomy): Eukaryota > Metazoa > Chordata > Mammalia > Diprotodontia > Petauridae > Petaurus > Petaurus breviceps. The sequence goes on along the minus strand of NW_027185664.1, from coordinate 278,009 downwards.
TTCTAATAAGGAGAAAGGTCCAAAAGTGAACTTTAGATCTGCAAGCAATGTTGAATATCCACTTCTATTATATATTGTAGAGGCCATTCTTGTTCAGATACAGTTTGGACTCAATGGCCTATGAAGCTTATTCCAATTTTGAAATGCAGATTCTCAAGTTTCTTTCCATGGTCATGCAGTTAATGCATGGCCAAGCCCAGACTTGGGCTCTTGCTTCGGACACCCAGTCCTGTGTTCTTTACTAGCCACTATGCTCTTTCTTGTGTCTATGGTATCAGGTCAATATCATCTATAAATTTGGCTTGCATGTATAATATGGCTTCATTTAATTCATTATTAAAAATATTGGACAATCTAGGACCAAGAAGCAAAATCTACTAAAGATCTCCATCTAAGTTCACATAGAGTTATTAATTTATAGTTTAATATGAATACACCTAACAGAGCTGCTGTCTGGATCCTATGGTTCCATCTTATTAACAAGTAGAATCTCTTTTAGGGGATTAATACTGACCGTGATAACCCTGGTCAAAGGGACAAATTCCTCACTAACCAGAGGAATATGGCATTATTTTTTGAGACCCAGTAATTAGATACTTTGGTATGAGGTGATCCATCTTTTCTTTGCAAAGCGATGGGATAGGGAAGAGGGAGATTATAGGTATGAAACGTTGTATTTACTGTCAGAGTCAGTTTATATATTGGCTTGTTTTGATGAACTTTAAAATTTTGCTATATAAGGTATGCTATCCTCAGGGAAACCTGGGTCCAAGTCCCACTACTAACATATACTGGCTGTTTGACCCTGGTCAAATCATTTGACTTCTCAGTGCACTAGATAACTCATTAAACTAAAAGTTGCAGGGAAGAGGCTTATCTGCACTGGAAAAAGAAGTTGCCTTATCTAGGACGCTATATCCCTTTAATGATGAAATCTCAGGTCCAGTCCTTAGTCATGGGATGGATGGTTTTCTACATTGGGGAGCACAGAAGGATATAGCAGGAAATGAAAGTAATATTAAAATAAAAGAACTCAATACAACTTATTTTTTTAAAGATATGAGGGGAAAAGATCTTCTAGACAGTACCGAAGTTTTTTTTTTCCTCACCCAGATGACTTAAATATCTCATGTCAGTCTCCAGAGTTTTAAAAGCAGAAGGCAAAAATACTCCTGAACACATATACCAGGCTGTATTTGCCTTTGGCAGTGTTAAGGGATGGGGAAGGGCAGAGGAAGAGAAGGGTTATCTTACAAGAATACAATGAGGAAGACACTGAATTGATGCACAAGCCCCAGCATCCAACTTCCACTCCTCTTTCATAGATGAGAAAACTGGTAGAATCGTGTGGAGCATAAGGATCCCCGTGGTACACAATCTGAAACAGAGAGTTAATTGAACTGCTGAGGAAAACATGTACATTGTTGTATATGACATCCACCTAGCTAAGAACACTGGAATATCTTATTCGGTAGTTTTTGTTTATCACCCACTGGACATTGGAATGGGGGGGGGGGAAGGTTGTACCATTGGGAAATATATGATGTTGCCTAACTATATCTGGGGAAAAGAAGCTATTCTTGGAGCCTTCATTGTCCTTCCTACCTTGATGGCATCCCCTGTCTAATCTATCCTCTATGTGTGTGTGTGTGTGTGTGTGTTTGTTTGTTGTTATGTTTTTGTTGTTCGTTTATGTGTGTGTGTGTGTGTGTGTGTGTATACAATCTATACCATCAGTAGCTCCATATTGGCTACACCAGTAAATTCAGGTGCCTTTTTCTACCTTTCAAGGAAGATTTATCATAACATGTCCACCCACCTTCCTCTTCATCCTTCTTTCCCTTCATCTCCAATATACACTTTCCACTGTAGCCAGACTGGTATGTGATGAAAGAAACCTTTTCTTTCTACTACTAGAAATTGTCTTTAGTATATTACACCTAAAATGCATCTATGTTGTTATAAATATGAAAGAAGTAATTCTAGACCTCCACAGTATTGGCAAACCATCCCTGGTGAACACATATTTCCCTACTGTATGTCTCAGCTGAGATTGACAATCAGAACATCGCCAAATACATGTATCTCAATGGTTGAGTTTTATAAGGAGCCTTATATAATTTTGACACATAAAAGAGACTTCTTGGAGAAAAACCTGCAAGATGGTGTTTTTCTCAACCAAAATAACTATTTTTGTTTTGTTCTGTTTTTTTTTTACATAGTCAACCAACAATAATTTCAGTATGACCTTGCCTTCTCCACACCTTTCAGTCATTTGTGCAAAGATGTGGTCTACCATTGTGAAAGTCTGCCTTGTACTTTCAAAAAGTTTCCAAAAGTTACAGTCCCAAAGGCTGAAGTATCACTTTTTTCTCACTAGAAGGCATTCATCCTACACATTTCATAGAGTACTCTTCACCTAAACTCACCCTAATCTTGGTGCCCGCAAAGGCCCAGGTTCCATAGACATCTAAATAGAAATAGGATATTCACCAAAATTACTGGAATAGGAAATTTCATCTCTGTTCTTGATCTCCCAGTCTGAATTTGAGAATTTTCTGGCTCTTGTTGGCCAACCTCATTCATAGGTTGACTTTTTTAGTAACCACATGATTTATTAAAATACAGTAAAGTAACTCAAAAAGCTGTAACATAATTAAAAATAAACAGAAACTACCGAGAAGCTTACAAGTAGCCAGAGAAGTTGCTTTGCCTGAATGGCTGGCTTCCTTCCTTTACTCCTCTTCCCAGTTAGTGGATTTGGGTAAAGAAAAAAGAAATAAACTGAAGGTTTGGAACTCACCGAGATCAGATCAGCATGCAAGAAGAGAAAAGGAGGTAAAGAAGAAGCATCAGGAGTTGGCACTGTCTCCTATTTGGTCATGATGGGATACCTGTAGAACAGCCACATGTCCCTACCAAAGCATGTCCATCTGTACCCAGAGCCAGGCATTGTTCCCCCAGAAGGGAGGAACCTGGCCCTAGAGGGCCCCTTTCTCAGCTGCAGTCTAGTCTGGTTCCAGTTGAAATGTGGCATTCTGAGACTTCAGCACTGACAGGTACTGTGGGTACTAAGTGTTCAGTCTCTCGGTAGCCAGGGAGGGAGTTTTTCTGGGCCAAGACTCTGTGCTCTTCCTTCTGGCCAAATGTTCCTTGCCATACATTCCACATGGCCAGAAACAGAGAGGTTTCTGAAACGGGGGGCTTTTGGGGGAGATGGGTTCACAGAAGCTTTTGCCTTTTTACTGTAGCCTAAGCTGGTAACAGTTACTGACAAGCTGAGGTGGATCCTGAAGGGCTGAAGATGGTCACAGCTGGGATCCAGAGGGAGAAAACTAACAGTGAAAGACCAGAGAGATGGAATCAGACATCTGCTGTGAAGAGCCCAGCCATAGGGAAACAGAAGGTAGAGCCCACTTCCAGTGGCTCTTCTCCATCCATCTTCTCTGATTGTTTGTTTGTTGGCTGACCTTGACAAACTCCAAACCCTCCTTCCCTGTCCTTATTCTCTCCCCTAATCTGATGGGTAGAAAGAGGTGTGAAGGAAGGGAGTCAATCAGGCAAAGTAGCTTCTTTACAATGGCTACTGGAAAGGTGCTCAATAGTTTTTGTTTGTTTTTTTTTTTGCTTTGCTATAGCTATAACAACAATAATCATTGATATGACACTTTAAGGTTGGTAGAGCATTTCGTATGTTATCTTACCTGATGCTCCCTACGGTCCTGTGAGATAGTTGTGATTAATATCCTTACTTTACAAATGAGGTAACTGAGGCTAGGAAGTACTGTGACTTGCCCAGAATCCTACAGCCAGTAAGTATGTTCGGCAGGATTTAAATGTAGGTCCTTCTGACTCTCTGTAATATGCCATCAAGTTGCTTTAGCTGCTAGTTGCTTTACTTTAGTGTTTTAGTGGTTCCTAAAAAGTCAGCCACATAAGACTTCTGAAGGAGACTATTCAACAAAAGCATGAGACTTACCAAATTTGAGGTGGGTGCCCAAGAGTAGAGATGAGAGGTTTCCTATTCCAGTGATTCTGGGGAATATTCTCTATTATCTACAACCTCATCTGAATCTACTGGGCAGAGCAGAACGGAGATTAGAAAGCAATATTTCAGGCAAGCCAGAGCTCGTTTGAGCACCACATGATGTTCCTTGGACTGTGTCATACCTTAGAAATCATCCAAACATCTGTGAACTAAGTTTCATGACCTGCTGAACTGGGTGCTTTCTACTAGAACATTTTACTTTACTCCCAAGCCCTGGCCTAGAATACTGTATTGCTCCAGACAGCCCCCTGGTGCCTATGCCAACTATTTTAAAAGTTATACAAGCATCAATAAGAAGAGTTGGAATTCAGGGGGCACACAACACGCGAGGATAGAAGGAATGGATGCAACAGCCAAGGACTTCTAGTATTTTAAAATATATTTTTAAGAGTCATCAGATCATAGTGTGTTGAGCTGGAAGTACCCGAGACATCACCTAGTTCAGCTTCCTTGTTTTACAAATGAGGAAACCGAGGCCTAGAGACTTGCCCACAGAGGAGAAGCATGGAGGTAGTAAGTGGGAGGACTGGATGCAGATTTTCTGTTGTCAGCCTCAGTGCTCTCTTTACCACAGCATACTTTCTCAGGGGCTATAGCCACCACTTACTTTTTGCCTTTTTCTTCCTTGACAACACTCAGTTACAGACTCACTCCAACACCCGTCAGATAACCTGCTGCAGAAAATAGTCCTTGGTTGTTGCAAATGCATTTCATTCAATCCATCTATTCCTTCTACTCTAGCTCATTATATCCCCTCTGAATTCTAGCTCTTCCTACGGCTGCTTTTACAAATTTTATGTGTTTTATGTATTTTTTTTCTGGAGAGGGGGAAGACAAGGCCACTGGGGCCAACTAACTTGCCCAAGATCATACAGCCAGTTAAGTGTCAAGCATCTGAGGCCGGACCCAAACTCAGATCCTCCTAACTCCAGGGACAGTGTTCCATTCACTGCACCACCTAGCTGCCCCTGCTTTTACAAATTTTTAAGTAGCAGACCCAGGCACTACCTCTTTTGAGCAGTATGGGCAGTTGAGTCAATGTCCCAGGCACTGTGCTAAACATTAGAGATACAGAAAGAAGCAAAAGATAGACTGCCCTCAAGGACCTCACAATCTACTTTTTTTTGTTATTTAGAAAATACTTTCTCTTTACTGGTCCTATAGATAATAGAGCAGTCTCTCGTTGGCATCATACTATTTCTTTGTCTTAAATGATATATTAGATTGGTCCCAGAGACTGGAGTATGATTTCCCTCTACCCCACCATGCACTGCTCACTTCCATCAGGGACAACTAACACTGAGACTGTCCCTGCTAGCAGCCATTACCCTTGTGAGTGGCAAGAAAGTTTGTTAAAACCGCCTCTGGGTGCCATTGCTCTTCATCTGAACTCTCCTACACTATAATGTGTCTTGGACAGGCATAGCAAAGTGTGAATCAGATTACATCTAGGAAACTGAACAGCATTTTCAGTGAGTCCAAGATGCTCCTTGACATAAAAGTTCATCTTTTTTTTTTTAATTGTTTTACTGGTGATAGTTTATGGCTACAGATAATGGCTACAATTTCTCTGGAATCAAAAGTATAGATGTAAGAAAAGAAATAAGCAATTATTAAGCTTCTATTATATGCCAGGCACTATGCTAAACACTTTACAAAAATTATCTTATTTGGGGTGGCTAGGTGACACAGTGAACAGAGCACTGGCCCTGAAGTCAGGAGGACCTGAGTTCAAATCTGGCCTCTTAAGACACTAAATACTTACTAGTTGTGTGACCTTGGGTAAGTCACTTGACCCCAATTGCCTTGCCTGCCCCCCTTCAAAAAGACAAAAAAAATTATCTCATTTGAACCATTCAACAACCCTGCAAAATAGGTCATATTGTGTCTTTTTTACAGTTGAGGAAACCGAAGTAAAAAGAGGTTAAGTGATTTGCTCATGGTCACACAACTAGTAAGCATTTGAGGTCAAATTTGAACTCATGTTTTCCTAACTCTGGACCCTGTGCTCTATCCACTGAATAAGAGAAAATGATGATAATGATGCTAATCAAGACTCGTGATATCACAGACATAACCCATGGCCTGGGTCATGTCATTGATCATAACTTTCATTGCCAGAACTCTGGATTCCTAAACATTAGATTAGCCTTTAGCTTGCCCAAGAAGATAATTTTATCTTTTCTACTTTTTGTCTTCACCCAGAATATCCTCCAGGAAGATCTCTAATTATATTTATATCTCTTTTCCCACAGATATGGGAAAAAGCACTCCCATATAGGTACTAAAGAAAGTAAGTGTACATGGATAGAAAACGTCCTTTATTTCACTCCAGAGAAAATGAAGAAGACACAAAGGATTAACAGGAGCCCATGAATAGAATAAGAAAACATAAAACATACAAATAGCCCATAAGTTTCCCCTCAGAAAAGGACTTGCCAAAAAAGCACTGCCAATAGGGAAACCCCTTGACATTCTGCTAAGTCCCACTTTCCTATGGAGTGCTACAAATCCTTCCCTGACTCATACAGCTACCCAGTGGTTCAGATCCCCCAGAAGGTAATCTCATACTTTAGGGTAGCTGAATAACCAACACCCTAACATTCCAGAGGGTCTCCTCATTATTGCTCTGGAGAGATTCTTGGAAAAATTTAGCATTACAATGCTACTCTTAAGGCTTTGGTTCCTCCAGAAGGGAAACACACATTGGAGCTCTTAGCAAATCTCTTTTCCACTAGACCTTCACTCTCTAAACAACTCAGTTTAAGAAGGAACTGGAAAGGTCTCCATTTACTATAGAGATTTCTTACTAGATTGTAAGCCCATTGAGGGCACAGACACTTTCATTTCTGTCTTTGTGTCTCCAGTGCTGGGTGGGCCACCTCCAGGTGTTCTGACCTATATCTGGCCACCAGACCCAGATGGCTCTGGAGGAGAAAGTAAGGCTGGTAACTTTGCACTGCCTTTCCTCACTTAAGTCCAATTCACTCCCAAGTCATAGCCTCATCTTCCTGATATCATGGTCCTCTTTGAGAACAAAGGGCAAACCACACAATCCACATAATAGGCAGTTAATATATGCTTGTTGATTGACTGATCCCTCCTCCTCTCCAATATGGCTTTAACCCTTATTGATCCTCTTGCTCCAAAGGACACATGGACAATCCTTTTTCTTTCTCCAAGGAATACTGCTCAGGGACTTTACTTCTCTCTAGAAAGCCAGGTCTTTGACCTCTTGAACTTCGGTGCTACTTATGAGGTCACCTCCTAGGCTGAAGTCAATCTGGAAATCTCCCTTCTCTGGATAGGACATTAGATTCCTAGATAAGGTAGCCTGGGAAATAAAAATTCCCCACCTACAGGCCACATGTTTGGTATATGGGAACATTGTTCATGAATTCCACCTTTCTGGACAGTATACAAGCATGTCTGGTCCTGCAAGAACTCCATGCCTTCCCCACTTTCTGTCATCTCTTAACCTGGGAAAATTCTTTCTTAAGTCACCATTGATTATTCCTGGGGTAATTGGTAAATGATGGAGAAAGAAATACTTTTTCTACCTCTAGTTGTTCTCAAGGAAGAAGACACAAGGGAAAAGCTCAAAAGTAAAAGCAGTCTTATTTGTGTATATAGACATACTTCCTCTGACCAGAGTCCAGCCTATTGGGTCTCCATTTGCCAATCACTTCTATGTGGCCCTAATTTCTGAAAAGCAATCAGGATTTATCTTTTTCCTCTTTTAAAAGACATCAGTGGGCATACCCACATTTATCAAAGAAATTTCAGACTCACAAAGGCACTGGGGTTGTCTCTAGTACTTGGTGAGTTTAGGAAGCATATTTCCCAGATAAGAAAATCTGGGAGCTCAACCACCAAGTTTATAACATGGAGTTGGTGAGGGGTTTTCCCTTGTTGCTATCCCACAAAAGCATAACAAAGACCCTGTGGAGGAGAGAAATAATGATTATTATCATTCAGATTCAGCTGCTTTGCATGTACTAAAATCTGGAAGAGACTGTCCACAGCTGAAACTAACTTGGAAAAACCAAGTGGTAGGGTGAACATCCCTCATAGAGGGCCCAGGCACATTGAGCATGTAGAACGTGATATATTACACAGAGATACTTTGGCCACTTTTCAGGCATTCTCAACCTTCCATGTTCCTGTACTCCTGCCTTCACCCTAATTTTCTAACTTTAGTTCTGAGATAGTAATTGGATAAATACTACCACACTTGGAAGATGGGTAAATCAATTGTCCTCTGACTTAAAACACCATCTTTATGACATTCCCGTTCAAAATACTCTTCCTGGGCCACCACTATGTGTTATCATTCCCCTATTAGAATTTAAGCTCCTCTGGCCCAGAGTCAGGAGGACCTGAGTTTGGTTCTGGCCTCAGACACTTCACACACACACACACACACACACACACACACACACACACACACACACAAAACAACTAGCCGTGTAACCTTGGGCAAGTTACTTAACCCCAATTGCCCTCCAAAAAGGTAAAAAAAAAAAAATAGAATCCCTTGAGGGCAGGAGCTGCCTTACTAGCTTGTATGTCTTCATCCAACACTTCACACGTGTGTGGAACACCACAAGCCCTTAGTGCATGCTTTTTCATGCATTCATTCTTTCATTCATTCAAGCCCCTTCCTTGGTGCAATTAGGTTCATTTGAATTTTACACCTGACCTTTAATGAGATTTAATATTTGCTCCTTGGATGGATTATTTACAGTAGTGTTGCATGTTGTTCCTGAGTTGTTTGAAACGGTTTCCTCAGCAGATTCCTGGAGGGTAGGAATTATACCTTATTCTAATTTTATATCCCTGATTAAATGTAATATTGTAAGAATTCAGCAATTACTCGCTGACTGATTGGTCTGTGTGAGTAAATGTCAGTGTTACCTGTCCCATGAAGTCCGTAAAGAAGAGCATGTTGGAGAGGAAAGCTGTCCATCCGATGAGGTGACTGACACAGAGATAGCGGTAGTGAGAAGGCATGCTCATAAGAGCCTTCAGCAAAGACTTCATGGCCATCTTGTTCTGTGTCTAGGACAAAACATAAAACAAAGGTATGGCCTTCATAGGATCATAGGATCGTCTGCTTTGAGCTGAAAGGGTCCTTGGGGATTATGTAGACCAACCTTCATTCTACGTATGAGAAAACTGATGCACACGATCACACAGAGAGTATGTGGTAGTACCAGGAGTCAAACCAAGTCATGTGAGCTCAAAGTGAGAATTCATTCCACTGTGCTACACTATGCTTTGGAAATCCTGGTGCTGAAGGCCTGGATGCTGTATATTAGAAGTGCTGGTGCTAACTCTGAGGAGAGGCACTTCTAATTAAGTCGTGATGTCTGTTAAACTTCCCTAGAGAGATATATGGTACAATGGAAATATTATGCTGGGTTTGAGTCGGGAAGACCTGGGTTCAAACCCTATCTGAGACACCAGCTATGTGACCCTGGGCAAGTCACTTAACTTCTTTGGCCCTTAGTTTGCTCATCTGTAAAATAGAAGGGGAGGAGCTAAAAACAAACAAAAAATCTCCTTAGACTAGTGCTGAGCAAGGCTTTACACAAGATGACTAAGGCCCCTTTCCACACACAAGAATATAAGAGACACAGCATAGTGGGTAAAGCACTGAACTCAAGGGAGACCTAGATTGAAATCCCGCCTCTGACTTTTACTAGTGATATGACCACGGATCAATTTCTTTACCGATTTGAATCTCAGTTTCCTCATCCTCTTATGTTAAAATTGTGTTTTGCTCTGGTCCCCTTCACCACCCCACCCTGCTTCTCGTTAGTATAATGAGTAGGTTTATTAGTAGTCGGTTTAGAAGGGGTAATAGTAGAGAGTAAGATTGCAGAAAGGAATTTATAAGTCACTTACAGACCATCCTAAAGACCAAAGGAGTATAGTTTACAAATTATGTCATATATCAACCAAAAATAGCAGCTGAATCAGGGGAAGCCATCTAGGTTTTGTGATCAAGATCTTTTGGTCCCACAATATAAAAATTTCATACAAGTTCCAGACATCTGCAGTAAGACCAGCAGAATATCAAATGGTGCTAATAACTCTGAGATGTCATGCATATGTCAACTTTGAAGTCCAACCCAACAAGTATGAGATGATTTGAATGTGTTACTGAAGCTCCAAGGTGGCACAGATAAGCATTAGCGCCTTACCTTCCATATAAAAATGAGACCTCAAACTGTTGCCCTCTGAGCGCTCTTTCATCTGCTGAGGGTCCATGCTGCTCCATTGCTATGGACTCTGATCCACCACTGTGTCATTGATTTATCCCCTTCCCATTCCTCTCCTCTGTCCCTTTCTTGTCTGTCTTCCAACACCACACCAGCCTGACCCCACACCATCTGCCTCTGTAACCCTTTTCTTGGCTTGTCTTTGTGCTTGCCATGCCTGTTCCCTCCCTACACCCTTTTTGCCTTATTAAAGTATGATCGTAGCCTCAGTTCTCCTCTGCCATCATGGTCTTTCCTGGTGAATATACAAAGAAACAGAAATGCCTGCCCCATTTCATAATTTCATAAGTTAGGCAGCAACTTATCTTCAAAATGGAGATAATTAAGTTGGTAGTGCCTACCTTGCAGAGTTATTGTAAGGCTCAAATGAGATAATGTATGAAAAGTACTTTGCAAACATTAAAACCCTATAAAATGTCATCTATTGTTAATATGAATATGTAAGCACAAAAGTGACTGACCCTGTAAGCACATCGAGTATTGCCACTGCTGGAGAAACATACGATTTGGCTAGTTTTTTTAGCCACACGCCCAATTTGTTGATTTGTTCTTTCTCTCTTTTGTTAATGAAAGCATTTTAGATACAAAAACCTTCCCATAAGGACTGCTTTAGTCGAATCCCTTAAGTTTGGGTCTATTGTCTGACTGTTGTAACTTTCTCTAATAGAATTTTTTTTTTATTATTTGCTCTTCCTATTCTTTGGAATTGTTATTTAGTCTCCAATGAATTTATAACTTTTTCTTCAAAGGACCTTCATTGAACATATTTTCCTTATCCTGTGATCAGGACAATGTAATATGTTTAATACGTCTGACTTTCTGCATTTTTGGCAAAGTTTTTAATGTCCCAATACATATTTAATTTTTTTAAGGTTCCATGAATGACTGAGAAGCATGTAAACTCCTTTCACAATCAAGGCTGTTCATAAGCACATTCATCGGTTGGTTGTCAATGTGTCTGAACACTGTGTCACACCAACTCTTCCCAACCCTGACTGATGATGATGATAATTATGATAATGTCAAATTGTTGCTCAGTCTTTTTCAGTCATGTCCAACTCTTTGTCACTCCATTTACAATTTTCTTCGCAAAGACACTGGAGTGATTTGCCATTTCCTTCTCTAGCTCATTTTACAGATGAGGAACTAAGACAAACAGGTTGAATAATTTGCCCAGAGTCACACAGCCAGTAAGTGTCTGGGGCTAGATTTGAACTCAGGAAGATGAGTCTCCCTGACTTCATGCCCTGCACTATATCCACTGTACTCCCTAGGTGCCTGATGATATCAATAAGTAATATCTATATATCAGTACTTAAAGTTTATGAAGAATTTTCCATGTATTATCTCACCTGATCCTCACAACACCACTGTGAGGTTGGTAGTGCATTACTGTAATCTCTATGTATACATGAGGGAAATAATTCTCAGACATTTTCAGCAACATCCCTATTCACATAACTAGTCATTCACATTGATGTCACTCCCATCAATAGGCATAGTTATAATTCTTTAATTTCTAGACTCTAAGAGCCAGATTGTAGCTTGCTCTGCTGGGTCCTTCCTGCCAGACCTTTGTCATTCAAAGGAAGGTCCCGACACAGTATGTTAAAGGTTATAATTATCTTCCTGGAGATTATCAAAATGTTCCACAAATTAACACATTTGTATTTATAAGCCCCAGGATAAATCCCTGTTCAGAGGAGAGGGAGAGAGGAAGATAGAGAAAATAACAATCAATTATAAAATGTTAGAGCTGGAAACTCAGAAATTATCTTAGTGCATTTTATAGAAGAGAAAACTGAATTTCAAAGAGGCTCTCAGATTGAGGAAGAACAGCCTGGGAACCAGGCTCCCAAATAATCCTTCCCTATCCATGCACTCCCTTCATTCAGCTTGCATCCTGAGTTTACTTGGAGCAGACCACAATGCTAGTAGACGCTAAGGGGAGATACAAGATTTGGATGAGATACTTTCTGCCCTCATTGAATTAATAGTATAGTAGGGGGAGATGATACATACATAGGTGTCTATATATCCCACTCCATCAGAGCTGATGTGAGTGTGTGTGTATCTGTGGTATGCACTTGATTAAGGTCTCCTAATGATTTATGTGGTTTTGAATGAATTAGCTTCCACTGGTACAGTGTCATTGTTGCTGTTATTGTTCAGCCATTTCTACTGGTCAAGAACAACAACTAAAGATATCATTTCTAGAAAGAATAAAGAACAAGGGGGAATTTGTAGGAATCTGTATTTGTGGGGATGTTTTTATTTCTGCCTCAACCAAGGTCCTGACTGATCTCTATGTACACAAGGAAAGCTGGTCTTCCTTACAGAAGAAGAGGTGAAGAAGCTCATGAAATGCCTCTCCACATTCCAGATTATCAGAGAAGATGAGGATGGGTCTTCCTACCCTGTCTAGGCTGGAGTGCAGCAATTACTCATGGGCCCAGTTTTACTGATGATGGGCATGGAAACTTTTTTTTTTTCGATGGTTTTATAAATTCCGATTTACATCATTCATTTCCTCCCAAATTTTGAGTTACAAATTTTCTCCCCGTTTTTCCCCCCCCCCCCCCCAAAATATCAGTCCCACAGGATATCCCCTCCTCCAGTCTGCTCTCTCCCATATTTTCTCCCATACCCCTTTAGACTTTTCCAGTGGATCTCTATGCCCCAGTGCCTGTATATCTTATTTCCCAATTACATGTAAAATAGTATTAATAATAGTATACATATATATTTTTTTAAACATTTGATTTTAAAACTTTGAATTACAGATTCCTCCCCTTCCTCCCTTGTCACCCACCCTTACTGGGAAGATAAGCAGCTCAGTATAGGATGTACATGTGTAGCTAATGCAAAACAATAACATAGTAGATATATTGTAAAAGACTGACTATATTTCCCGCCCTCCTATCCCACCTCCCACTTGTTCTATTCCCTACTTTGATCCCGTCCCTTTTCAAAAGTGGGTGCTTCCAACTTCCCTCCCCACCAACCTGACCTCCTTTCCATCATCCACCCTCTTATTCCCTTCCCCCCTACTCTCCTGTAGGGTGAGATACTCTATTTAGGGTGTATTTCATTCCCTCCTCAAGACAGATTCAATGGGAATAAGTTTGACCCATTCCCTCTTGCCTTCCTATTCTTCCCCTCCATTGTAACCATTTTCCCTTGCCTCTTCTGTATGAGATAGTTTACACCATTCTGTCTCTCCCCATCTCCTCTCATTATATTCCTCTCTCACCTCTTAATTTCACCTTTTAAGTATCATCCCTTCCTGTGAAATTGGTCCTGTGCCCTCTATGTATACATATATATACATAGATAGAGTATGTAAACATATATACACACATTCACATATGTATTCATATGCCCATATACCCTCATATATATATATATATATATTCCCTTAAATTACTGAGAAAAGTTTCATAAGTTATAATTAATGTTTTTCCATGTAGGAATGTTAATAGTTCAGTTTTGATAAGTTCCTTGTGATTTCTTTTCCCTGTTTACCTTCTCATGCTTCTCTTGCTTCTTGTATCTGAATGTCAAATTTTCTGTTCATCTCCGGTTTTTTCAGCAAGAATGCTTGAAAGTTCTCTATTCCCCTGAAACATGATACTCAGTTTTGCTAGGTAGGTGACTCTTGGTTTTAATCCCAGCTCCTTTGCCCTCCGGAATATCATATTCCAAGCCCTTCGATCCCTCAGTGTAGAAGCTGCTAGATCCTGGGTTATCCTGATTGTGTTTCCACAATATTCAAATTGTTTCTTCCTGGCTGCTTGTAATATTCTCTCCTTAATCTGGGAATTCCGGAACCTGGCTATAATATTCCTAGGAGGTTTCTTTTGGCGATCTTTTTTCAGGAGGTGATCAGTGGATTCTTTCAACCTCTATTTTGCCCTCTGATTCTTTAGATGTTTTAACATCAGGGCAGTTTTCTTTGAGAACTTCCTGGAGGATGCTTTCTAGGTTCTTACTTTGGTCATGGCTTTCAGGTAGTCCAATAATTTTTAAATGATCTCTCCTGGATCTATTTTCCTGGTCAGTGGTTTTTCCCATGAGATATTTCACATTGCCTTCTATTGTTTCATTTGTTTGGATCTGTTTAACAGCATCTTGATTTCTCATAAAGTCATTAGCTTCCATTTGTTCCAGTCTAATTCTGAAGCCATGATTCTTCTCATTGAGCTTTTGAGATTCTTTTTCCATCTGGCAAATTTGACTTTTTAAGGCATTCTTCTCCTCATTGCCTTTTTGAGCCTCTTTTGTCATTTGAGTTAGTCTATTTTTTAAGGTGTTATTTTCCTCAGTCAGGCTGTTGACTCTTATTTTGTAATTTTCTTGCATCGTTCTCATTTCTCTTCCCAATTTTTCCTCCACTTCTCTTATCTGCTTCTTAAGGTCCTCTATGGCCTGTAACCCGCTCATATTTTCCTTTGAAGCTTTTGGTGCAGGAGTTCTGACTTCACTGTCTTCCTCCTGTTCCATGCTTTGCTCCTTTTTGTCCCTGCCTGGTCATGTCACCCCTCAGTCACTTGACCCCTGGGCTTTTTGCTACAGTAGGACTCTGCCACCAAACAAGTGAGCTTTCATCCCAAACGCTGGGGTTTTCTCAATTGCTGGAGGTATTAGATGGGTACCCTCTCTGAGGTCTCCACACGCTCTGGCAAGCTGAACATACACCCCAGAATCTCCACCCTAGACTGCAATCCAGTTCCAATCAAGTTAAAGCAAGAGAGATTACCCCTCAGACTGGTGCTTGGTCCCCCTACACTCTGCAGGCCAGGAGCCGAAGCCACCACGTGGCACTGGCTGGCTGTGCTGGTGCCTCAGCGGCTTCTCGCCCTGGGGGCAAAAGCCATGCACTCCCACTTACTGGTCCCAAAGTCCAGACCGCACTGACCTCTCACTTTGTCCTTCGCATCTATGTGTTGATAAATCTGGAAATGGCCACAGCTGCTGCTGATCTGGAGTCCCTCTGGCTGGTCAGGCCCTAAAGCCTCTGCGTGGGGCTGGGCTTGGCTCCCAGAGCGCTGTGCTGACCAATTCTTGCAGGCCTACTGGGCTGTCCTCAGTGGGAGGTTAGCTTCTCTGTGTCATTTTGTGAGTTCTGCAGCTCCAAAATTTGTTTAGAGTCCTCTTTTTACATGGATTGGGGAAGGTGGAAGCAGGAGCTGTGGGGAGGTCCTGCTTCTACTCTGCCATCTTGGCTCTGCCCCTCAGTCATGGAAGCTTTGACCTGGTCTGTTTCTAATCATCCAGCTTGCTCTCCTTAGGTAGTCTGGTTCCCCACACATACCCCATATTAGGGCGGAGGTGTGGGAGGAGTGACCATATTCGTGCCAGACTTAGCACAAACACCTGATTGAACATCTGTAGTCCTACTGTAACTCAGACGACAAGTTCAAGTGATCCTCCAGCCTCAGCTTTCCCTATAGGCTGGAATTATTTTGTTGTTGTTCAGTTATTTCAGTCATGTCTGACTCTGTGTGATCCCATTTGGGGTTTTCTTGGAAAAGATACTAGAGTAGTGTGCCTTTTCCCTCTCCAGCTCATTTTACAGATTAGAAAATTGAGGCAAACAGAGCTAAGTGACTTGCCCAGGGTCACAGAGCTAGTAAGTGTCTGAGGCTACATTTGAACTCAAGAAGATGAGTCCTGACTTCAGGCCTGGCACTCTATCTACCATGGCACCTAGCTGCCCTTAGGGAATGATTATTTTTTATTCACAGGTTACTAAATTTAGAGATAAGGTAGATATAGTTTATTCAGATGTTATCAAAGTACTTGGTAAGGTTTTTTTTTCTTTTTAGCTTTGTGGAAAAGATGGGGAAATATGTGCTAGACAATGGCACCATTATAATTAGACAAATGAAGATTTAAATAAATGACCAGAAACAAGGAGTGGCCATCTAGAGTTCTGTTAGTAGGAAGGAGAGCCCCAGGAATCCAGGCTTGAGTCTACACTGTTTAACATTTTTAGCATTAACTTGGATAAAGTCATGGATGACATGTTTATCAGATTTGTAGATGATGCAAAGTAGAGACCAAAAGTTAACACACAGGTGACAGAAAGGATTCAAAATGATTCTGAAAGGCTAGAACATTGGATCGAAAAATTAAGATGAAATTCAATGGGAACAAATAAGAAGACTATCATTTCAGGGATACTTTAAGAGTTGAAAAGCATGTTATCCCATTTTATCCTCATAACCCTATGAGGTAGGTGCTATTATTATCACCATTTTACAGATGAGGAAACTGAGGCTGAGAGAAGTTAATTGACTTGCCCAGGTTCACGGAGTTTGTACATGCCCAAGGTAGGAATTGAACTCATGTTTTCTTGGTTTTAAGTTTAGTGCTATGCCACGTATGTATCAAGTTTTACGTTTAAGCTTGGAAAAACGTCACTAGTATAATATGGAAGAGGTATGGTTGCACAGTAGTTTATCCAAAAAAGATCTCCAGGCTGGGGGGTGGGGGGATAGGGGGGGAAGGGAGGTGGGAAGATGGCATTAATGGTTAATGACCTTCCATTTCAATATGAGACAACATAGCAAGCATCAAAACTAATGCAGTCAGAGAATCCTCTAGGAATAAAGAGATTGTCTGTACTCCGCTAGAGGCACAATAGATACAATGCAGGTTCAGGAGTCAGAAAGATTCCTCAACTGAGTTCAAAACTGACCTCCGACATTACCATCTATGTAACCTTAGGCAAGTCACTTAACCCTAATTGCCTCAGTTTCATCATCTGTAAAATGAACTGGAGAAGGAAATAGCAAACCACTCTAGTATCTTTGTCAAGAAACCCCCAAATGGAATCACACAGAGTCAAACAGGACTGAACAATAAGACTCTGCCCCGCTCACAACACATCTGGGCCACCATGTTCAGTTCTGGCCACAATAATTTAGGACAGACATTGAAGAGCATCCAGGGTAATGAAGGGCCTTGGCTTCTTGCCACTTGTGACTTGGTTGAAGGACCTGGGCACATTTACTCTGGTAGGAGAAAGCTTAAACTAAAGGGGGTGGCATGAGAAAGAGCATTTGACTTAAAATCAGCAGACCTGAGTTCACATACTAGCTTTCTGATATCTCCTGCCTTAAATTACCTCTAAGGTCCCTTCCAGCCCTACACCTACAATCTTACGGCCCTGGGATAATTACCAAAGCTGGTCCCAGCAAGGCCTACACATAATGCAGTCCTTTCAGGCCCTATCTCTAGTGGTACCAGCAATGACACTGCATTTATTACAGCAGCATATCTTGCAATTCATTCTCTTTGCTAATTCTGCACACCCTTCCCCTCCTCCAGCCCATACCTTTATTTTCGATTAGTGAGGTTTTGCTTTTTCCTGATTGTATTTGCTCCTGAGCTATATATTTCCCAGTGGTATCCCTGATCTTTTCTCTCTGATCTTCTCTTAATTTAACAGCATTTTTCCTTTGTTTCTTTGGTCTCTATTTCTGAAAAAAAAGTTAATTAATATATGAAGAATGAGTCACATAATACTACATAATTGTTTCATCACAAAAACCGCTAGTATGCTAGGCCAGTGATAGTTCTTTCTGTGTTTATTGTGACAGGCCCCTGGGATAACATAGGGACCACAAATCCTTATAAACACCAAGCATTAAGCTTTATTTAGCTCCAACAAAATGTACATCTTGGTACTGTATAATTTTAAAAACAGCAAATATACCTTCTGTAGGCTGAATTTAAAAAAAAAATGTCTATTTTTCAGATGTGTAGGCAGCTAGATCGCTCAGTGGATAGAGCACTGGGCCTAAAGTCAGGCACATCTGAGTTCAAATGTGGCCTCAGGCACTTACAAGCTGTGTGACCCCAAGGCAAGTCATTCAAGGCAAGTCCACCAGAGAAGGAAATGGCAAACCACTCCAGAATCTTTGCCAAGAAAACCAAGAGCTGGACAGGACTGAATGACTAAATATAGCAACAACAACAATTTTCAAATGTATATAGATGCCACTGTGATTCATAAAGTACAGTATATCCAGCTCTAGTCTCTCTTCTAAGCTTTGGTCCTGAATTACCAAGTGTCTGCTAGAAATCACCACCTGGGTGTCCCCAGGGCATCTCAAACTCAATGTATGCACAAAAAGATATCCAACGTATCTACTCAGACCAAGTCCATCCTACTTCCAAACTTGCTAGTTCTTGTAGACGAAGGCTCACTATCTCAGTCATGACCCTATCTTCTCTCTCCTTTATTTACATCATGTATCTGATCCTTTGCCATTTCCTCTGCCAGCATATCTTTTTGCCTATATACACAGCCACTACCCTAGTCAGGGCACCCATCACCTCTCAACTGGACACTCCTAATTGGTCTCTGCTTCCAGGCTCTCTCCTCCCCAATCCATCCTCTACACATCTATCCAAACACTTTTCCTAAAGCAAACAGGTCTAATCATCTCACATTCCTTCTCAAGAATCTTCAGTAGCTCACTATTGCTTCTATAATCAAATATGAAATCTTCAGCATAGCATCAAAGGCCCTTCATGATCTGGCTCCAGCTTCTTTTATCAGATTTATTTCCCAATACTACTCTTAATATTTTCCATGTTCCAACCAAATTGACTGCCTTCATATTTCCTAATAACAGAATGCTACTTCCTACTCCCCCCCCCCTTATTTTTGTTCAGTCTGTCCTATATGTCTAGAATGTACTTCTTCCTTACCTCTACCTATCATTCAATCAATCAAGTCACAAGCATTTACTTAGTACCTACTATTATGTTTCAGGGTCAGATAAGTGGCTCAGTGGATAAAGTTGAGGACCTGAAGTCAAGAAGATTCATCTTCTGGAGTACAGATGTGGCCTCAGATACTCACTAGCTGTGTGACCCTGGACAAGTCATTCATCCCTGTTGCCTCAGTTTCCCCATCTGTAAAATGAACTGGAGAAGGAAATGGCAAACCAGTCTAGTATCTTTATCATGAAAATCCCAGATGAGGTAAACAAGGAGAACACACACACACACACCCTGCTATTTGATAAGAGCAAACTGGTAATAAACAAGTAGAGGGTATGAGTATAAAATACACAAAATGACAATTAAAAAAAATCTTATTAAGGGCTACAAAGGGACTGCAATGGAAGAAAGGTAATGGATGAAGTGGAAAAGGGTAAATTATGCCACACCTAGAGGCATAAAAACTGTATAGCAGAGGAAAATAAGTTCTAATTGCATTAATAAATAAAACCAAGAGCTGGTTTTATGAAAAAATCAACAAAATTGATAGACCCTTAGTCAATATGATAAAAAAAGAAAGAAGAAAACCAAATTATCAATATCAAAAATGAAAAGGGTGAATCTACCTCCAATGAAGAGGAAATCAAAACAATAATTAGGAATTATTTTTCCCAATTGTATGCACATAAATTTGACAATCTTAGGGAAATGGATGAATATTTACAAACATACAAGTTGCCCAGATTAACTGAAGAGGAAGTAAATTACTTAAATAATCCCATCTCAGAAAAAGAAATTGAACAAGCCATCAGTCAACTCCCTAGGAAAAAATCTCCAGGGCCAGAAATATTCACTAGTGAATTCTATCAAACATTTAAAGAACAACTGATTGCAATACTCTACAAACTATTTGGGAAAATTAATGAAGAAGGAGTCCTACAAAATTCTTTTTATGACACAAATATGGTACTGATACCTAAATCAGGAAGAGATAAAACAGAGAAAGAAAAATATAGACCAATCTCCCTCATGAATATAGATGCAAAAATTCTAAATAAAATACTAGCAAAAAGATGACAGCAACTTATCTAAAGAATAATACACTTTGATCAGGTAGGATTTATTCCAGGAATGCAAGGATGGTTTAATATTAGGAAAATCATCAGTATAATTGATCATATCAACAATAAAACTAGCAGAAACCACATGATCATCTCAATAGATGCAGAAAGGGCTTTTGACAAAATACAACATCCATTCCTATTAAAAACATTAGAAAGTATAGGAATAAATGAAGCCTTCCTTAAAATAATAGGCAGCATCTATTTAAAGCCATCAGCAAGTATTATATGTAATGGGGAGAAGCTAGAAGCATTTCCAATAAGATCAGGGGTGAAACAAGGGTGTCCAATATCACCCCTCTTATTCAATCTGGTACTAGAAATGTTAGCAGTAGGCATTAGAGAAGAAAAAGAAATCAAAGGAATCTAATTAGGCAAGGAAGAGCAAGTTATCACTCTTCGTAGGTGATATAATGATATACTTAGAGAATCCTAGAGAATCAAGTAAAAAACTACTTGAGACAATAAATAAATTTGGCAAAGTTGCAGGACATAAAATAAACCCACATAAATCCTTGGCATTCCTATATATTTCCAATGAAATTCAACAGCAAGAGATAGAAAGAGAAATCCCATTTAAAGTTACTGTAGACATTATAAAAATATTTGGGAATCTACCTGCCAAAACAAACCCAGGACCTATATGACCATAATTACAAAACACTTTTCACACAAATAAAGTCAGATCTAACTAATTGGAAAAATATCAATTGCTCATGGCTTGGTCGAGCTAATATAATAAAAATGACAATTTTACCTAAATTAAATTATATATTTAGTGCCACACCAATTAATTTACCAAAAAACTACTTTATAGAGCTAGAAAAAATAGTAACAAAATTCATTTGGAAGAATAAACAGTCCAGAATATCAAGGGAATTAATGTAAAGAAATGCTAGGGGAGGTGGATTAGCTATACCAGATTTCAATCTGTATTATAAAGCAGCAGTCA
This sequence comes from Petaurus breviceps papuanus, assembly GCF_028583685.1. Taxonomy (NCBI): domain Eukaryota; kingdom Metazoa; phylum Chordata; class Mammalia; order Diprotodontia; family Petauridae; genus Petaurus; species Petaurus breviceps. The sequence goes on along the minus strand of NW_027185664.1, from coordinate 256,862 downwards.
TCAAAACTACTTGGTACTGGCTGAGGAATAGAGGAGTATAGCAGCAAGCACTCCAAGCATCCTCAGGGTTTGCTGCCAACATAGGATCTTGGATCTGCTTTGTTAAAGGAAAGCAACTCAAAATGGGTTAACAAGCTTACTTTAATCAGTCAGACATATATCGTTTACCTTGTTCAGGGGAAAAGGTCAGCACCCCGAACTTCAAAGTACACAGACAGAATTATCAAGACAGAAACAGATCAAGTAGACAGATTTCCAAACTGTCCAACCATTACATCCATACCAAATCAACATCTGGGTTTTTCAAAGCTGGGGAGGGGTGGGGGGTTGGGGGGCTCTGGACAACAGCTTCCCAGAATCCATATCAAATTACAGAACACTTCTCAAAGTGAGCCCCCAAAACAAAGCTACACATCAGGGCTTATATAGCCTTCTCCTGGCTCAGAGAATGTAACAACCTTATTGACTCACTGGCCAATCAAGAAGTATCTACTGAAAAACAAGCCTCCCACCCCAGGCTCCAGGTGCACTTTAGCCTAGGGGCAGGGAAGATCTTCAAAATTTACATTCCCATTACAAGGAGTAGATCAATGGAAGAGATTACACACATGAGATTCAGAAGTCAATGACTATAGTAATCTATTATTTGATAAACCCCCAGACCCTGGTTTTTTGGGATAAGAACTCACTATTTGACAAAAACTGCTTGGAAAACTGGAATATAGTATGGCAGAAACTGGGCATAGACCATTATCTAACACCATATACCAAAATAAAGTCTAAATGGGTGCATGATCTAGGTATAAAGGTTGATACTGTAAGCAGTCTCCTAAAACAAGGAATAGTTTATCTATCAGACTTGTGGAGAGGGAAAGACTTTATGACTAAACAAGAATTAGAGAACATTATAAAATGTAAAATGGATAATTTTGACTACATGAAATTGAAAAGCTTCTGTACAAACAAAGCCAAAGTAACCAAGACTAAGAGGAAGCTGGGAAATTGGGAAAGAATCTTTACAACCTATGTCTCTGACAAAGGACTCATTTCTAAAATACACAAAGAATTGAGTCAAATTTATAAGAATACAAGTCATTCCCCAATTGATAAATGGTCAAAGGATATGAACAGGCAGTTTTCAGAGAAAGAAATTAAAGATATCTATAAGCACATGAAGAAATGCTCTAATTCACTATTGATTACAGATATGCAAATCAAAACAACTCTGAGGTTTTTCTCATCTCACCAGTCATATTGGGTAAGATGACAAAACAGGAAAATGACAAATGTTGGAGAGGATGTGGGCAAATTGGAACACTAATGCATTGCTGGTGGAGTTGTGAACTGATCCAGCCTTTCTGGAGAGCAATCTGGAATTATGCCCAAAGGGCTATAAATACTTTCATACCCTTTGATCCAGCAATACCACTCCTAGGATTATATCCCAAAGAGATCATAGAAATGGGATAAAGACCCTATGTACAAAAATGTTTATAGCAGCTCTTTTTGTGGTAGTAAAGAATTGGAAATTAAGGGGATGCCCGTCAATTGGGGAATGGCTGAACAAGTTGTGGTATATGCATGTTATGGAATGCTATTGTGCTATAAGAAACGAGGAGCAGACAGTCTTCATATTTACCTGCAGAGGTTTATACAAACTGATGCTGAGTGAGAAGAGTAGAACCAGGAGAAATTTGTACACAATTACAGACACAACATATGTGTGATGACCAACTGTGATAGACTGGACTCTTCTCAGCAATGCAATGATATAAGTCAATCCCAAAAGACTCATGATGGAGAGAAATATGTGCATCCAGAGAAAGAACTAAGTTTATATCCAGGTGGAAGCAAAATACCTGATCTTTTTCCTTCTCTTATTTGGTTTTATGTCCTCTTTACCATTTTTCATTCCAGCTGGTACAATCCATCCTTATAACCTGACTAATGTATAATGTGAAAGTATTTACAGATCCTATACTTGACTATATGCTGCCACGGGGGGGGGGGGGGTGGGGGAGGGAGGGGGAAAAAATGTGAAACTCAAGGAATTGTGGAATTGAATCCTGTAAACTAAAAGGAAACAAACAAATTAATTTTAAAAAAAGCACTGGAGATAGTGGGGTTGGGAAAGTGAATGAACAAACTGTAACAAATGGATGTAATGGAATATTATTGTGCCAAAAGAAATTGATATTACAGATTCAGTGAAACTTGGTAAAATAAGTAGATACATAGATAGATAAGAAAAAGAAAGAAAGGAAGGAAGGAAGGAAGGAAGGAAGGAAGGAAGGAAGGAAGGAAGTTAATGCTGTAATACAAGCAAAAGGTGACAAGGGCTTGAACAAAGGATAGCTCCTTAGTTGTCTTCAAGCTACAAATCAGGTTCTGTCTCTTCCATTAAAACATTTCTTGATCCCTAGTTGTCAGGATTGGTTCCCTCTTCAATCTATCTTGTATTTACTTATAGATCCTTAAATCCAAATAAATCCAAATCACTGGACCTGGAGTCATAAAACATGAGTTCAAAGCTGGTCTCAAACATGTACTAGCTCTGTGATCCTGAGCAAGTCTCTGTAATCTCTATCTGCCTCAGTTTCTTCAACTGTAAAATGGGGATAATGACAGCACCTACCTCCCAGGGTTGTTGGGAGGATCAAATGAGGCACTCATCTCCCCTCTCTTCTAAGCCATGCAGTCTTCTCCCTAATCTCGTCGTTGTATTATCACCTCCACTGTTGCCCCAAAATCAGAACTTTGTATGAGTGTTAGAGCAGGAAAGACATATGATGGCCAAAGGAAAAACCTACAGTTGAGAAATTGCCATTACTTTCACTTAGTTGGGGAATTTTTAATCTTGCAGCCAGGAAAGGAATAGGATCGCCGGCTGATCAATTTCATGCCAAAGAACAAGAAGTTGTAAGTTCCCATTTGACTTTTTACATATAGAGAGGAAAGTCAAAAGGCCAGAGAGAAGCAAGAACAGTTTTTTTAAAAAATGAAACAAAAGAGGACATCATCCTTACCGGCTCCTTGGTATTTTCCTTGCCTTCTCCCAGTTTTGCTGTGGCTAGATCAGTCTGCTCTGTTTTCATATGAGCATTTTTTGCTCTGTCCAGAGAACCGTAGTCACAGCCTCCATTCTGCATCAGCAGAGGGTCCCTCTGGCTGTGCTGTGGCATGCCATCTTCTTGGTTATCACAGAGAGGGGCTTCAGGGATGCTGCACAAGTGTATGATGAGGCAGGTGGTCAACACCAGTGACGAGAAGAAGAACATGACCTGAAATTCTGTGCCCAGCAATCTTCCCAGTTCCAAATGTCCCCAGTCTATAGCACCCAAAAGGTAACCAAAAGCACCTCCAAAACCTGGGGAAGAAAAAGAAGAAATATCATTATGATATTAACAGTACATCTCTATTCACTCTTCATTGTGTCTTATTCATGCTGTTGCAGTTTAAACCCAGGGACGCCAAAAAGCTCTTGAGGTGGGGGCTTTGCCCACCCAAAACTGTTACGGTTTCGTGATGTGCTGTGGTGGAACCTCTCAAAGAATTCAGAGTCAGACGACCTCCAATCCAAGTATAGGCATTTGTGGAGACTGACGCCTCTCATGGAGTGGGCTAAGTTCCAAGAGGAACCAGTAACTTTAGAGAAAGCAAGATGGATTTTTGTAGGGTAAAGATGCAATTACACAACAGAAATTTACATAGAATAAAGGAATATCATTAATATTAAAAAGGCAGGA
>NW_027185664.1:249341-252716 GCF_028583685.1 Petaurus breviceps papuanus | reverse complement strand
TTGTTAAGGGATGAGGTGATGGAGGAGGGGTTTGTTAAGGGATGAGGTGATGGAGGAGGGGTTTGTTAAGGGATTAGGTGATGGAGGAGGGGTTTGTTAAGGGATGAGGTAATGGAGGAGGGGGGCTCTACCATCTGTGGTTCAGTGGTTAAACATTCTGGTCATGCTGCCCTCCAACTTGCTAGCTATTGTGGTCCTGTCTGGTTAGGACAGATAGTTAGGTATTGTGGTCCTGTCTTGGGCTAGATGGATGATGTGATTGTGATTGAATACAAGAACACACCTGTTTCTGTGGGAATGGGTCTGGGGCAAGTGACCAGGTAGAGACAGTAGTTAGGTTCCCATCATATGGACACAGATGCTGTTTCTGTGGGAACTAAGCATTCAGGGACACACCTGTTGTTCTAGTGATCAGAGAGGCATATATGAAGAAGTTAGGACATGGGGAGGGGGGGCTAGGTAGGTGCCATGGGCCTGCTGTTCACTAAGGCCAGGCCTATAATGAAGTTTGAATATTGGAACTGTGGGCAGCTTTATTAGGATTCCATCATTCCCCCCTCAAAGAGTCGGGACCCAAATTCACTTGGGAGAAGGGACAAAGGTCTCAGCTTCAGTAGCTTCTTCAGGCTGAAAAGGGGAGTAGAGCTGTTCCTGTCTCAGTGGGTCCCGAGGAGGAAACTGACTGGAACCGAGCATAGAGCACATCCAGGGGATGGTAGATGAGTGTGGCCTGGTATCCACTGTTTGCTGCCTGCCAAGTGTTGGTGAATTGGCCTGCAATCTGAGAGACCCAAGTCTGACAGGAACGTTCAATACAAAGGGCCCAAAATATAAGGAAAAAGACAGATATATCTAGTAACAGGCAGTTGACTAGGCCAAGTGCCCTTTGACCAAATTATTTAGGCTGTAGAAAAGAATATAATTTTAGGCTGAATGGCTCAGATCTAAACACATACGTTAGTAGCTCAGCTGTATCCCAGGCTTAGTATATGGGATAATGATTAACATTGCGTTTGTACTTTTATTTCACAAACTTCTTTTACCTTTGTCTAATTGTTCCCATGTCGTTCTATTCCAGGGATTTAACCTTTTACTTGACTATGCAGGTAGACAGATGACAAGCCCATGTGTTAATTTACCCAGTTGTTTGGGATATGGAATGACTACAGATTCAGATTGAGAACAGCAAAATTTCACATACCTGCATTGTAATTTTACTATCTTTTACTGATCACTTGCTCTAATTAGATAAATTTGTCATAAAAGGAAAAAGCAGGGACATGCTAGATATGACAGGATAAAACTTCCTTAGATCTTTTTGAATTCAGATATGATTCACTTTAATTCCATATCATAGCCAGACTCAGGAATGGCCAGGTGAAAAACATTCCTTTTCAAAGGAAGACAATGGGGAAACTGAGCCAGGAGTTTCCCATTTTACACTGAGGCTAAAATTGTCCTCTCAGATTTTCCCAAAAAGCAAACCTTCACCTGTATCTGGATTCCCTTTGAGTAGATTGTGGCATTTCTCTCAGATACTGATTTAATGCATTCAGCTCTATCTAAATTCAAACTCAAAATAAAACTAGTTGCAGTCCCAACATCTTTTACCTCAAAAGGCAAGTCTCACCAATCACAGCTTAGGGCTTGATACAATTGTTTTTGTTACTCTTGTGGAGCTAAAATAAGCAATAAAAGTTTACCATGACTTACATACATAAGATACTTCATTTCTCAGTAAGCCAAGTTCATTGTTTAGGAACTCCATAACCCAAACAAGCTTTTATTTTTCCTGGGGCTGATGACCTTGTCTACCAGATGGTTTCTGGGACTCTAGCAAGTTTACAAATAAGGAGAAATCAATAGGGACCCCAAAAAGGGGCTGATCTGCCTGCCCACCCTATGATATTATTCTTCTGGACTGATGAAAGCCACATACTTTCTGCATGGCAAGTCCTTTATTTTCAATACTGATTTTCTTTTTTTTTTGCCAGGATGTCTTTCAAGGTTCCCATATTTTATTTTTAGGATCCCAGTGTATGACATCTGGCACATGTGGCCTCCAGTCACCCCCTATAGCACTACATTTGAGGTGATTTTGACCATCTTCTTAAGGGAGGGAAGTAGGGAGTGTCTACCCTTAGAACTGCTGTGGGATAAGTTTTAGGTTTTAGCATTATAACAATAATCCCAAATAATTTTGCAATTTTTATAAGTGAAAGCCAACTTGTTTTAGCTTTAAGACAGGGTTAGCAGAACTTAATAAAATAACATACCTGGTTTTAAGCAATTTTTTTCACTGTCTTTTAGTTTCAACTAAATTCAGATTAAAAGTTTCTTTGTTGGGGTGGCCAGGTAGCACAGTGAGTAAGAGCACCGACTCCAGTGTCAGGATGACCTGGAGATCCAATTCTTGGCTCAGACACTTAGCACCCACCCAGAAACACCTGGCCGTGTAACCTTGAGCAAGTTACTTAACCCCAATTGCTTAGGGGCAGCCAGGTGGCTCAGTGAGTAAGAGCACCAGCTCCAGTGTCGGGATGACCTGGGGATCAAATCTGGGCTCCGATACTCAGCACCACACCCAGAAATAACTGGCCATGTAGCCTTGAGCAAGTTACTTAACCCCAATTGCTTTAAAAAAAAAAAGTTTCTTTGTCTAACACCATTGCTGGTTTGCAATGGTCACTCAAGTTTTACAATATACTACAGTTTAGGAATACAATAATAACACAAACAGCAAAATGACATTAATTGCATTTCCAAAACACATATAAAAATTATTGATAGAAGATTGGGCTTACCAAGTGTAGGAGCTAGGTGACTTCTGATTTGTTTTCTCCTCTCTTTTTCTCATCTCCCCACAGCTGCAGAGTCTGGTTGTGGGAATGGTCAATTTTGGAAGGAAGGAGAAAGAAAGCACCACTACTTGTGTGGGAGAGACTAGGGACCAGGTAGTGCTGGGAGGTTGTAGGGTCCAGAACCTGAATTAAAGCTCCAGGGGGACATTGTGAGGAAGGCATTTTGGTGAATAAGGAGGTGGGTCCCTGATGAACCCACAAGCTTCCTGATAGGAGCTGCTTGGTTTCAGGGAACTTGGAGTAGAAACTCCAGGTGCCAGTGGTGTGGGAGTAAGGACTTGGGATTTTGAGAGAAGAGGTTCATCTGCTTACCTAGAGGAGTGGGCTTCAGGGTGCCCAGGGGCCTACGGCTGTTGCCAGTGGGGCCCTGATGTAGTTGCTGCACCTCCCCCCTTGTTCCTTTCCCCAGGTGGGAGAGGTTAACTCAAATTTCCTACTATTCTAACTCTTCACTACAGCCTTAGCTCAGTCAGAGCCAGGATGACAGGTAAAGAATCTTGATGGTTCTAACCTT
>NW_027185664.1:183198-249331 GCF_028583685.1 Petaurus breviceps papuanus | reverse complement strand
GTAACTTCTCACTGTCTCCTCAGCTTGGTCAGAGCCAGGATGACAGGAAGAAGGCACTGTAGCCCTAGCCTGGACAGATGTAGAACTACAGAGAGAAGAATCTTAGTGAGGGTTTTTTTTTTTACCTTTTGCTCAAGTAAACTTCATTCAGGTGTTCACTCATTTAAAAAGTTCTTTGAAAATGAGAGCTTTGAACCTTCCAGTAAACGTGAGTGGGACCCTGGAAAAGATTCCATGGTGCCTGGTCCCCTTTTCTCAGTACTGGAGAATTTAAAATGTCATATCTGAGACATCTCTTTTTCAGATCTATGCATTTTCCCAATTTATCTTAGTACCAAATACTAACCAGAATGAATTCAATTTCCTGGATTTTTCCCAATTGGATAATTCCCAATGATTTTATATAGTTCTCTTTCTGTGACCCAGGAAAGGGTTAAGTGCTAGTCATATTCCAAAGTGTAGCTTTGAAGCCTGCCTCTCTTTGATCAGAGAAGTGACCCTTTTTCTCTTAGATGGATGTTAAGGGAGAAATTTCCCCTTTCTCTTTTTTTTTCTGTCTCTCTACCTCCAGAACTTGACCAGAGTCCAAGAAGTAGAAAAAGAGCCATTTTTTTTTATTTTGCCAACAACCTTTCTTTAAGAGACCATCAATCTTTCTAGCTTAGGTACAGTTTTTTGTTTTCTGACTGCCTGCATTTTGAATCTTACAAGGAGGCAGACTCAGATTTTTACACAGACATAGATACAGACAGATACAAACAGAAAGCACAGATAGCAATAACTTTTCTTGGTCTTCCAGATTATATAAAGACCAGGCAGTATTATAGTTTAGTAGTCCTGCAGGATGAAAGTTGGGACTGAAAGCCAGTAAGCCTAAGGAAATCCCCCCTATAGCCACATTCATCTCTTCAGTGGTGTCCCACTGAAGGATGAAGAATTGAGTTCATAAAGAACTCCCCTTGAGATTCCTAAGCAGAGCATCCTCTGTCTAGAGGGAATTTGCTAGCCACAAGGGCCCAAGCGGTTCAGTCAAGACTTCCTAGGTGCTTGAAGGATCTCCCAGCTAAGAGAAGGGAAAAAGAGAGGCTTACCTTTGGATTAGGGGGGGTTTGAATCAAAGACTTCTGCTCCATGTGGAGAGGGAGGTTGGAGTCAGAGACTCAGACCTACCCAGGGACGCCAAAAAGCTGTTGAGGTGGGGGCTTTGCTCACCCAAAACTGTTACGGTTTTATAATGTGTTGTGGCAGAACTGTCTCAAAGAATTCAGAGTCAGACCACCTCCAATCCAAGTATAGGCATTTATTGAGACTGACTCCTCTCATGAAGTGGGCTAAGTTCCAAGAGGAAGCAGCAACTTTAGAGAAAGCAAGATGGATTTTTGTAGGGTAAAGATGCAATTACACAACAGAAATTTATATAGAATAAAGGAATATCATTAATATTAAAAAGGCAGGAGGGGTTTGTTAAGGGATTAGGTAATGGAGGAGGGGTCCCATCTATGGTTTGGTGGTTAAACATTCTGGTCATGCTGCCCTCCAACTTGCTAGCTATTGTGGGCCTGTCTGGTTAAGACAGATAGTTAGGTATTGTGGTCCTGTCTTGGGCTAGATGGATGATGTGATTGAATACAATAACACACTTGTTTCTGTGGGAATGGGTCTGGGAGCAGTGACTGACCAGGTAGAGGCAGTAGCTAGGTTCCCATCATATGGACACAGCTGCTGTTTCTGTGGGAACTAAGAGTTCAGGGACACACCTGTTGTTCTAGTGAGCAGTGAGGCATATATGAAGAAGTTAGGACATTGGTGGGGGTGGGGGGGCAAGGTAAGTGCAGTGGGCCTGCTGTTAACTAGGGCCAGGCCTATAATGACGTTTGAATATTGGGACTACAGGCAGCCTTATTAGGATCCCATCGATCCCTCCATTACATTAAACCTTCATTGAGAGTAGTAGCAGTGGTTTGAACATATAAAGAACTATATTGGGAAGCCCCAAATTCTGGGTCTAGTTGCAGTTGTTTCATTAAGTAGTTGTGTGACCTTGAGCAAGTCACTGCCCATCCCTGAACCTTCATTTTATAGTTCATAAAATGTAGGAGATGGAGCAGATGAATTCTCAGGTTCATTCCCAGCCTAAGATTCTGTGATTCTGTGATAAGACAGCCTGTAAAATCCACTCATGTTTTTCTTTTAGTAATTATATCTACTGCTTAGCATTAAATTCAATTCAACAAATATTTATTGAGAACCAAATATTTGCCCTGTAAATATACTGAAAGAAAACAGTCTTCTCACCATAGCTCCTATTCTTTAACTATCTCCACCCTGCTGGAAACTTGTACTACACCCCTGACTCCTCACCATTCCCTTTTATGGGTAACCTCCCCCCCTTTCATTTCCAATACCTTCTTCTGTGTCATTTTCCCTCCATTAGGATTTAAGCTCCCTGAGGGCAGAGATCGTCTTATTTGGTTATAATGATATACCCTGCAGTTAGTACAGGATCTGACACATATTAAGAGCATAATAAATGTGCAAAATAAATTTAAAAAATACTTATCTATTTATACATCTCTCTCTTTCTCTCTCTCTCTCTCTCTCTCTCTCTCTCTCTCTCTCTCTCTCTCGCTCTCGCTCTCGCTCTCTCTCTCGCTCTCATTCTCTGATCTACTTATCTCCATCAGGGAGTCAACATTCTTTGGAGTAAAATCAAGAGGTACAAGTACAAAACAAGCTGAAGACCAATACAACACCATCCATTATAAATAACTGATCAAGTGCCACAGTGCTCAAGGCCACTCCTGTCTCCTGTTGGCAGAAAGATGGTGGATTACATGCAGGGCTGTGCTGGTTTAACAACCGGCTCTCTGGGGAAAAATGTATACAGGACACACTTTTAAGTTTAATCTGTGTTATTGACATTTTCTTCATCCCTTTCTTAAGACTAAACAATCAATAAAACAGCAAGTCAAGCCCCAATTTATTCCTGATTTATTTGCTGATTTCTGTAGTATAAATGCTCAACTAAAAATTTAACAATTTTCAAGACTTGGGAGTTTTTATTTTAATCAACAAAGTATTAATTCATTGTTTGTTCAGGACCCTTCCTATCAGAAAAAGAATGTTTGACTTTAAGCAGCTGAACTCAAAGCACATTCGTATTTATGAAGCCATGAATCCCACAACCTCCCTCCAAGGTATATTGGCATATGATGATGGCCATGTTTGAATGTCGAGACTGAAGTAGGCCACTGAGAGGGCCAAGGGCAGAATTTAGGCTTCCTGAGTGTCAGACCAATTCAATCCACTAGATTGAACTATTACTTGCAATTGAAAACAATAGTAGTTTACAGCCATATAATTTTTATAGTTAAGTAACTATTTTGATTTATTAACCAATGACTTTAATTTATTTATTAACTAACTTATTCCTCATTACTGACCCCCAAGATACATACTGCAAGAATTCTCAGCCCCATTTATACATAAGAGGTTATACTTAACCTTTTCAAGCCCTGATTTCTTCTTCTATCCTCTTTGTGGCCCCTATGGTATGCCTAGGGGTTTTATATGTGACAGGCTCAGGTTCATTGAGGCCTTTTCTCTGTACTCCTGTTTAATCCTCAAACAAAACACAGCTTTTCCTAAAGGATGGCTGTTATCCTGGCTGCAACCCAGCATTTATCAGATTTTCCTTTTCCTGTTTCTGCATGTAAATAGTCTTTATTTCCACTGCCAACTTCCATAGTCCCTTTATTGGTCAATGAAATCAGCTGTGATATCAACCTAAGTATGCAAAGAAAATCAGCTGTAGAGTTGATAACCTCAATCCATGGAGAAAAGTAAATAAAAAGGTCCAGTTTTCCCTTCCCTGGGAACCAGATTTTGTGACTTTCATGACACATTCCATCTGTCTAAATTTCCTCTGAGAAAAATTGTCACTAGCAGTGAGAACCAGGTTCAAAAGATCTCTAAGTAGGACTTCCAGTTTTCTAAATTTGAAGGGACTGGGGTTTTTCTATGTGTCTTTATTTTGCATATATTTTGCATATAGTTATGTGCACCTGATAGAATGTAAGCTCTTTGAAAGCAGAAATCGTTTCATTTTTGTCTTTGCATTCCCAGCACCTCACACATAGCAGGCACTGAATAAATGTTTCCTGAATGTATGGAACTGCCTACATATACCAAGTTCATAGTGTGATCTAGACCCAAATCTGTGAATGAGCAAAAAAGAATACTAGAGAGGAAGTTGGGAGACCTGAGCCATACCATAGCCCAGGCTCCATCACTAAGAAGTTACATGATCTTGGCCAAATCACCACCTCTCTGGTTTTCCCCTTCCATGTCTGTAAAGTGTTGGGGTTGGATTCAATGATCTCTCAAGTCCTTCCAAGGTCAGATTCCACGTCTTTTAGTTTAGAATATTCATTGTTTGTATTTCAGAGGGAGAAGAGAAAGATGAGAGGAAAGGGAGAAGAGAGGGAGAGGTGAGGGAGAAGAGAGACCAGTTCTGGGTGTGAAGATCCCAGAAACAATCTTTTAAGCCCTCATGCACTGTCTTGCCGTGGAAATGACATTGAAAGCATGAGCCCTGAGTTTTACAGCATAATCCAAAGACTATGCTTTGAAGTCATCCAGGGCTATTCAACAATAAAGAAGTGCCCTCTTTCTTTGAAAATTACCCTTGAATTGGAATTTTGAAATTATAATCTCCAATTCTCTGGTATCAGTGAACAGGATTAAAGTCTCCTGTGATAGATGGTATTCCATGGATTTCCAAGAAAAATGCAAAAACATCCTTTCCTCTCCACCTCCCAAATTAACTCAAAACTGCTCCCCCCCCCAAAAAAAAAAACGGAGTGGAGGAAATGCTGGACAAATTACCATGCTACTTTCATTGTGTTATAGAGAAACATCAGAGTCAAATATTAATTATCACTGCCATTTACATAACTCTTTAATGTTCTCAAAACCCTTTCTAGGTGTTATCTCATTTGATCCTCATAACTACACTGTAATATGTCTAACAACCCTCCCTCCACAGGAAAAAAAAAATAGAAGCAAAGGATGCTGGTCCCTTCTTCCTTCAGAAGATATCTGTTCTTCATTGAAGAAGAGCAAACTCAGACTACCCCCCTTAGCTTTTGGGTATACCATTTATCTTAAGAGATAAGAAAGTTTCTTTATTTAACCTTCATTTAATCTCTATCACAGTGCAATTAGCTCTAGCTGTTCAGCAAGAATTTATAAAATAAAGTCAAACCCAAGTAATACAAAGCAAACAGATATACATTAAAGTGCATATGTTTGTCCAGGATAATATATGCCTGAAAAGGTTCTGCCTTACAATCAATCCATCTCTATACAAGCTGTTAAATTTATATTCCTAAAGCAACAGGTTTGAACAAGTCACTTCCTTGCTCAAGAGGCTCCGAGTGGTTCACTCTTGCTGGATAAATTACAAACTCCTCTGCTTGACATTTAAAAAGTTTTACAATCTGGATTCAATCTATATTTCTAGGTTTATTACACATTACTCCCCCATCAAGCACCCTATATTCTAGCCTATTCCATCTTATACTGTCCACCATGCTTCAGATGCTCTCCTCTGTCTCTCTGTTTCTCTTTCTCTATCTGTCTCTGTCTCTTATCCCTGCTTCTCTCTCTCTCTCTCTCTCTCTCTCTCTCTCTCTCTCTCTCTCTCTGTGTGTCTCTGTTTCTCTGTATGTCTCTCTCTGTCTCTCTTGTCTCAGCTCAAGAGCAATTTCCAATATGAGGCCCTTCCTATTCCCTTTAATTATTAATGTTCTCACTGCCCACATCAAAATTACTTTGTGTGTATTTCTATTTACTTATATGTATACCTATTATTTAGCCCCAGCAGTAAACTGGGGGTTTACTTGAGGGTCAGGATTCCCTTCACTTTTGTCTTCACATTCTGGGCAAAGTGTCTTAGACACACAGTACATGTTTAATAAATGATTGAATTGAATTGGATATAATAGGTACTCATGTCATCTGCCTAATGAAATAAATAGTGAGAAGGCATATATTGCACGTATTCTCCTGATTGGTCCTGGTTTTTTCCCCCCAGAAGTCATTTTTCTAACTTAAGTATTTGCATAATATTGGTATTCTTAGTTGAGTAGGAGACCATGAACTTTGGGGGTATTTTAATTATCCTACATCGTATATTAAGCTTTTCGAAGGTAAATGAGGCTTTTTTGGAAAAGAAAAATATTTTAGTTCATATTTAATGGTTTTTCACATCTTCAACTAAATTGAGATGAACTCAAAGATGCCTCAAGTGCTATGTGTTGAAACTTGGTTTAAGCTATCAACTGGCACTACATATATTATTGTGAAATAATGTTAATTTGTTTAATTTTTCAGCTTGTATTGACTGGTATATCAGCACCAGAAAATTTGTATTTATTGCTACAGTTTCAGGTTATTTATATTTGATGTTTTGAAATGATACCTGAAAGCAAAGAAGAAGAAAGATGAAGAAGGAGGAGGAGGAGGAGAAGAAGAAAATGAAAAAGGTGAAGAAGAAAATGAAGAACAAGAATAAGAAAAAGAAGGAGGAGGAGGAGGAAAATGAGGCTTGCTTTCCCTGTTGCTTTAATTTAGGATTTAAAAAAGACTGTTTCTTTGTTCTGAGTAGCGCTGGTTCCAGGGTAGTATGTGACTGCCTTTGTTTTGGTTTCCTTCTAATCAATAAGATTGACAGAAGCTTTCATTTTGCATTGGAGCCATACATTTCATCAAGAGTTGAAATTGCTTATTATTGTGCATGTCTAACACTGCAAAAAAAAAACTACTTTTAATGCTCATGATGGCCCTGGGAATGTGAAAAGTAAGGTGTTATAGAAGAAAGAACAGTAGACCAGGAATCAGAGAATCAGAGTTCAAGTACTTGCTTTCCTTCTGTCTAGGTGACCACTAGACAATAAAATAACTGCCTCCTCCATCTCAAGTTGGCAAGGAGGTAATGTGGCAAAGTTGATGGAGGGCTGCCTCTATCAAACAGGAAAACCGTTTTCAAGACCTATTTCTGACCTACACTTGCTTTATGACCCTGAGGAAGTCAGTGAACTTTTCAGTATTGGCCATCAACTCTCTAAGACTTTAAATTAGAAAGCAGTCACCCATCTATATTGGTGAAGGGAAATTTGTCACCCAGAGTTCCTTACAACCAATGGAACCAAAGGACTAGTCCTCAACGTACAAGGTTATTGTACTGGGTGCTAAGGGACATAGACATGAAAAACAAGTTTACAATTGAACATCTGGATTCTAGTCCTTGTTCTTACCATGCAAACTTACTGCATGGCCTTAGGCAAGTCTCTCTGGCCTCCGTTTTCTTATTTATAAAATGAAGAACAACAGACCAGATGATCTCAAGTTTCCATCCAGCTCCAAAGTCCTGTGATAGAAGCATTGTAGGTCATTTGAGTAAGAAAAGAATGAAAGCTTGAAGAGATTAAAACATCATGCCCTGGGTCACTCAGAAAAGAAACAAGACTGGGAGGTCTTTTTTTTCTTTTCTTTTTTGGGGGGTTTCTTCTCTACCCACATCCTCTTAGAGCTGCCCCAGAGTAGGGAAAGTAAAAATTAATACTCTCTGAAAAGACTTGAAACAGAAGTCGATTGTAAAATGAAAGCACCCACAAAACAGAAAGAATTATTCAACTTGCTATGAAAGATTAAAGAGTCTCTTTTTCACTTACATGTCTAGTCTGCTCAAAGCAGCCCATCTCTAGACCTCAGGTCTAAGGCTCTTTTTAAAAATTCTTATTTATTTCTTAGTTTAAAATTTTATTACATTTCTAATACTTGGATTCCAAAATATGAATATATAGAATGTTAGAATTAGAATAGATCTTACAATTTATCAAGTCCAATCTATTCATTTTAAAGATTGGAAAACTGAGACCAAGGGGTTAAATGACATAGCAAACGTCACAAAGTCTGCAGATGTCAGATCATAAACTCTTTAAGGCTTTTTTATCTCTCTGTACTCAACACCTACCATATTACTTTGCATATAGCAGGCACTTAATGTTGAATTGAATTAATAACAGGGAAGTGTCCGGGCCTCGGGAATGCAGGCAATAGGCAAGAATTAAAGAAATCCATGGATACTTAGCAAAAGCTATGACTAACACAGAACTGCATATGTTACCAACGTAAGAAAGCCTACAGATAGGCAGCATCAGAGGTGTATGTATGTGTATATATATATATATATGTATGTATGTATGTATAGCTAGAAAATGAGAGCCAGAATACTTCCATTCAATGTGATGAGGTATGGAACTGGAGTAGGGAGTGGCAGCTCCTAAGAATGCAGTTCTTGCCATACCACACAGTAACTCTCTCACTGGATGCTTAGATGCCTGCCTGTGATCTCTGTCTCTGGCTGTTTGTCTGTCTATATGTCCTTCTGTCTCTCTGTGTATGTCTCTAGGCATGTGTATCTCTGTCTCTCTATTGTCTGTTTCTCTTTCTCTCTATCTCTGTCCCTCTCTGTGTCCCTTTCCCTTTCTGTCTACATCTCTATTTCTGTCTCTATTTCTCTGAATCTCTCTGTGTCTCTCTCTGTATCTCTTTGTGTGTCTGTCTGTTTTATGTCTCTCTGTGTATGTGTCTTCCTGTCTCTCTCTTTGTGTCTCTCTCTATGTGTATCTCTCTCTATTTCTCTCCCTCCTTTTCTCTCTCACTCTTTCTCATGGTTTCTCTCTCCTCACCCCAATTTGCAATGCTTGGACTCCCTCTAACTATGATTGTATAGTAGACATGATTTTTGCCAAGTATGTGTATGTTTACTTCCTGTTGGAGATGGGCATTCCAGACTCTCTTAAGTACATCTCAGTTACCAGCTATGACAAAATCATGCTGATAACATTGAAATTTAAACTACAAATTATATATATATATATATATATATATATATATATATATATATATGTACGTATGTGTGTGTATGAAACAAGTAGGATTAAGAGTCAGCTTCTTGAGTCATTCCTCATTTTCTCTCCCCCTCTCCCAAATATAAGGTTCAGGGGAAGAAGGCAGGAAGGTACATGTGCTTATGGGAATGGGATTTACACTCCCATAATGCCACAGGACAAGGAATAGATACAAAGGAGAGAGGCAAAGCCTTCTGAAGGACAGCCCAGATTGCTGGATAGACCATGAAAAAGACACAAAAGCTTCTGGAAGATGGAAGCAGAAGCAATGGCTGCTGGGTAAAAAGTCCCATTGCTACACGAGTAATGAAGTTTACATCACTAAGGGTGATGTGGTGAAGCAATTATGGGGAAGGGCTAAGGGTAAAATGGAAGGCATGCCCACATACAATCCTCCCCACCCCCAGGGAAAGGGAAAAAAAGGAGAATGAAGGACAGAGGAGACAAAGAACTTATGTCTGCCATGGGCCAGGTCTTGCAATACACTCAGGCTACCTTTCCCTTTCAGTGTTATGAGTCTTTTGTGGGGACCATTTGTGGGGGATGTGTCATGAGAAATGGCCCTTATTTGTAAATGAGTTAAATAATGGTTCCCTTGCTATAGGGGTTGGAAACTAGTCCTTGATCACATCATTACTTTGCTGGATAAATATGTTCTGTTTAAATATGTGTTGTTAGCCTAATACCTTCAGGAGTAGAATTGTAGCCCCTTGAGGGGAAGTTAAAATGATGCAGATCTGATAGTCCCAGAGAGAAGATTCTAGGTGAGGGACATGATCTATAGAGGTTATTAAGTTACTAGGAAATCCTCAAGATTGAATGTCTGGGTAAGCTCAGAGCTTCAATTCTGGATGAGGAGTTAGAAAAGTACAAAAAAGTAAAAGGCAGTGGAGCATAGATTCTAAAATCTAATCTAATGAGTTGGTTTTGACCCTCCAGAGATATATCCAGAGAACAACTCTTTCTAAAACATTACACATGAAAATAAATCTTTCATCAGCTCAGATGGAACTCAGGAAGGCAAATATATGAAATCATTGATCTTTATTATTCCCCTGAGGTATAGGGTCTATTAATTTTTCAGTCAAACTTAGCTCAGTTAGTTAGCTTAATTGAATATAGCAAGGTACTAATGACAGTAAGGTCACAGAGGCAACAACGAAGAGATGGGTTTAAATGGAAACATGAATAGCATTAATTAAGAGAGAGGGGACCTTCCCAATAATCCTTGTTGTTTGGTCAAATTATTTGTGACCCCATTTAGGGTTTTGTCATTTCCTTTTCCAGCTCATTTTATAAATGAGGAAACTGAGGCAATCGGGGTTAAGTGACTTGCTCAGGGTTACACAGCTAGTAAGCCAGATTTGAACTCCATCTAGCTGCCCCTTCCAACAGGCAGTGATGACCAAATAATTTCATTCTGTTCAACAGTTACAGACTGGATCCCTCCCTAACCCTGGCCAGACATCTTATAAATTAATCACAAAGCAGAAGGACAAGGATTAATGAGTACAATTCCCCCCTGACATTGGAAAAATAACTCCTGGTACCAACTATACTCATATTGTGTTATGAGTGTCAGTCAGGACTCAGAAGACAATGCTACAAGCAAGAGAATTACCTATTCAGAATGGGATGTGAATTATTCAAAATTTCCACATGCTTTTAAAAAGTACAGACATGTATATGCTTGGGAACATTTGTGCCAGGGATGTGATCACTTCAACCTGGAAAGCATTTAGAATTGCTAGGGTAAGACTTTAATGTTAAAAGAAGAACTAAGAAGTCACATTTACTCCAATGTCTTATTTTTTAAATGAATGTTTTCTTGATGAATTAGTGAAAATCAAAGCAATGATGAATACTAGATATGCATTTGTAACCTCCCCCATATGTGTGTGTAAATGTGTGTGTGTGTGTATTTCAAACAGGATGCTCTGGAGAGGCAGTGTACTGTTTTAGAGATGACTGGATTTGGAGGTCAGAGGATCTAGTTTGGAATTGCCGTTCTATTATTTACTAGTTGTGTGACCTCAAGCAAATGACTTCTACTTTCTGGGTCTCTTTCTCTACCTTTAAAATTCAGGGGTTGGATTTATTGCTAAGGTCTCTTCCAGATCTAAAGCCAATGAAACATGATTTCAAATCCATTTTTCTTTTGTTTTTAAAATAGAATTTATATAGACTCGAAGGCCAGAACATAATAATAGTTTAGAGTTGAATGACTGTTTAATTTTTTTTTAGGTTGCTCATCTATGCCTCCACCAAAGTCCTACTTGTATGTTTTATGGCATGGAAGTGACTCAGGATAATCTCTGCCAGCAGAGCCCAAGTTCTGGCAGGTTCTACCAAGCTGGAGAAGCTTAGAACATGGGCCCAGTGTCTGTAATTAAAGGATTCATTTAGGTAAGTTCTGAGAGGATCATCATTAAGCAGGACAAAGGGTGAAGAATTTCTTAGCTATAAAAACTCATGGAGATCGTGAACTAAAGGACAGGGTAGGGTATAGTCTTTAAGGCAGCTAGGTGACGTAGCGGATAGACTGTGGGGCCTGAAGTCAGGAAGACTAATCTTTCTGAGTTCAAATCTAGCCTGACTCTTACCAGCTGTGTGACCCTGGGCAGGTCATTTAACCCTGTTTGCCTCAGTTTCCTCATCTGTAAAATGAGCTGGAGAAGGAAATGGCAAACCACTCCAGTATCTTTGCCAAGAAAGCCCCAAATGGGGTCATGAAGAGTAGGACACAACTGAAGTGACTGAACAACAACAAGGTTGTCATCTGCATCTATGGAGAGTTTACCCACAACACTGAAATCCTGGATCCTTGAGGTGTTGAGGCAACTCCATCTATGACAGATGGGCTAATCTTTGTCGGTGTTCAGGATGGTCAAAGAATCATCTGTGAATGGATTTCAAGCTTGAAGGACTTTCAAAGGCCATCAATCAACCAATTAATCAACAAGTGGATATCATAGGTCTTGTGCATAGTATGGGTCAGTCATTGTGCTTGGTGGTTAGTATACAAAATAATCCCTACCTTCAAGGACCTTGCAGAGCAGCCAGGGAAGCATACATTTATAGGTATATGAAATACATATATATGTATATGACATATTTACATATATTTCATGCATATAAGTACTTCATGTTATGCGCACATATGCAAGTCTATATGTGTAGATGTGCATAAAGAGA
The DNA here is from genome assembly GCF_028583685.1 of Petaurus breviceps papuanus. NCBI lineage: Eukaryota > Metazoa > Chordata > Mammalia > Diprotodontia > Petauridae > Petaurus > Petaurus breviceps. The sequence continues at coordinate 237,158 of NW_027185664.1, read as the reverse complement.
TGTACTCATACATATATACAAACATATACCTATGTTTAGATAGACAGATATGGGAAGGAAAGCACTAGTCGCTAGAGGGATGAGAAAAGACCTCTTACAGAAGATGTTGCTTGGGCTGAGACTTAAAAGAATTTAGAGATGCAAAGAGGTGGAGGAGAGAAGAGAATATATTCCAAGCCTAGGGGAGAGTCACTGCAAAGGTATGGAGACAGAATTCCTTGTACAGATAATAGCAAGACCATTTTGGCCATGCACTGTGCATAATAAGACTAAAAATGCATATTGGGGCTAGGTTGCAAAAGGCTTTCCAGTCTTTCTCCACTATACTCCTGTCCATGCACTCTACAATTCAGCTAGTAACTAGCAAATAGTAACTATTTGCTTAATAAAGGCTTAGTGAAGAGCTAAGGTCCTTGTGCCAAAGGTCTCCCCAGTCAATTCCAGGGAGGACTTTATCATTTTTATAGATTTACTTTATAGATTTTATAGAAGAGAAATCTGATCTAAAAAGTAATTTTCCCAAAGCCAAGCGCATAGTAAATAAAGAGTTGAAATGTGATCCCAGGTCTTCTTGAGTCCAAAGCCATTGCTTTTTCCACTATACTATATATATTCCTCTCATCCCCCGCCCCACTCCCTGGGGGTGGTCAAACCATGCAGTCACCCATCTTTGACATGTTATACCTAGTCTACTATTTGCCTCTTATGGTATTTTTTATAAGCTTCTCTTAAGGCTAGAGGTGGCTTCCAGCTAAGTAACCCAGTTAAAACTGGGGTGATAGAAAAGCACTCCTGAATCTAGTTAACAAATTAAAGGACTTCTAGGAGACAGTATGGATTTTTACCATTTGAATCAAATTGTGTTAAGGCTTTTTCTAATCAATCGCCTCTTTTGAGTAAGTGTAGATCTGAAGGACAAGAATGGACCACCAGAGAATTCAAATCCAATTCCAGCCCCGCCTTAATGTGCACACACACACACACACACACACACACACACACACACACACACTTATTCCCTTTTCTTCCTTTCCTCCCTCCTTCCTTTCTTCCTTCCTCCTCCTCCTCCTCCTCTTCCTGTTACTACTACATATTATTTATACTGTGCTTAAGGTTTGCAAAGTGCTTTACATACATTTTCATGTGATCTTCATAACTCTGTGACATAGGTGCTATTATTATCCCCGGCTGAGGCTCATAAAGGTTAAGTTATTTTCTTCTTAAAACATACAAAAACATAACAGGCCTAGAGATGTGGCCTCTGCCCAAGATCATGTAAGAACAAAAAATGTCTTTTGTCTATGGTACTCTGGGAAGGTGATTGAGATTGGCAAAACCTGAAGACCGGGACTAGACCATTCACATTCTCACATGCAAAAGTAATACTCCTGAACCATTACCAATAAAATGAGAGCCTTATGTTGTTCGTTCATTTGTAGGTTTGTTTGTTTGTTTTGGGGGGGGGGGGATGAAGGAAGGTAGAAATGAGTTTACACTGAGTTACCTATACTGTCTGGTCTTCTTTGATTGTATTTTATTTTCTGAACTGGGGCATGTATTTGTTTGTTTGTTTTTTAATGTTCTTTTTTATTGTAAACTTTTTTATTTTAAATATTTAATTACAGTTAAAAACAATTTTTAACATTTAAAAAAATTGAGTTCCAAATTCTTTTTCCCTCTCCTTTCCTCCCCTTTCAAGCTGAGTCATAATTTTTATTTTAATTTTTTTTTGTGGGAGCCTATTGCTTACTTTTTAAATTTTCCCATCTTCATTTTCTCAGCCCTTCAGTGAATGCCATCCTCTGAGTTTGGGACATTTTAATAAATCTCCCATGAAATGAAGACATCTGCCTACCATGTGTCCAGATGACGTCTACAAAAAAGATTTTTGAACGCTAAGTTTTGACAATAACATGGCAGCATGATTTAATATAATGGGCAAATTTCTAACTTTTTTTTTTTTTGCTTTTTGGAGGGTGGAGGGCAGGGCAATTGGGGTTAAGTGACTTGCCCAAGGTCACAGGGCTAGTAAATGTTAAGTGCCTGAGGTTGCTTTTGAACTCAGGTTCTCCTGACTCCAGGGCTAGTGCTCTATTCACTGCGCCACCTAGCCACCCCAAATTTCTACTTTAAAGTTAAGAAGGATCTATGATTTTATATTTATCAAAAATCTAAAGAAACATTTTAGCAGCCTATTTTATCAAGGATATTATTTTTATAGCCTCTTTTAAGAACCAAAGGGAATAGGTTTGTGGGTGATTGACAAAATCATATTAAATGTATACTTTGCAGGTAGTACCTTTGTTATATTTTTCTTTGCATGCTTTTCAAAATCCAGGTAAGCAGGCATTCAATGACTATGGTTATGGACTACAAAAACACTTTCTTTGGAGTGGCACTTATATTCATATTGCATAATACTTTGTATCTGCAAATGGCTTACAAAAATAAATTGAAATGCCTATTAATTTAAAAAAACAAAGCAAGAAAATTTGATATCAGTTATATATGTGCACTAATGCAAAATGTATTTCCATATTAATCATGTTGTGAAAGAAAACAGCCTGGAAAAGTTTGTTTTTTTTTTTTATTAAGGAAGTAAAAGAAACAGTATGCTTCGATCTACACTCAAACTCCATCATTTCTTTCACTAGAGGTAGATAGCATTTTTCATCATATGTCCTTTGGAATTGTCTTGGATCATTGTAATCCTGAGAATAGCCAAGTCATTCATAGTCCTGGTTCAGCTCACTTCATTTGCATCAGTTCACATAGCTCTTGTGAGGTATGTATTTGTAAAAGAACTCTAATCAAACTGAAATCCACATTTTCCTAACTTTTCTCCCTTTTGTGTGTTGTCTTCTTCTATTGGTTATAAGTTTTTTGAGGGGAGGGACTGTCTTTTTTGCTTATATTTCTGCCTTGACACAGTGCCTGACGAGTATTAAACACTTAATAAATGCTCTATCTTTCTATATATAACTGACCAAGATACGTTCAATGTCTACAAAGTTAACTAAGTGAAAATATTATTATACTTGAATGGGGATTATACTATCTTATTATGTGAGGAGCCAAAAAATAATTTATTAGAAACTGCAAAAGGGCACATACTATTGTGCTTCACATGGCACAGAGGGAGCTTTGGGTCTTCAAAGGATTTGTTAGCAATGCACAAACTCTAACATTCTATAATGCTGGAAAGGTCTCAAGTACAGTGCCAGCAACAGACTCTCTATCTGGTACTAATGTCCAATCTAGCTAAGTACAGAGAGGCTGGACACTTTGGTCATGACAACCAATAAAGCAAAGTACAAAATGACCATTTCTAAAAGTCCACTTTCTGTTTCTGCAGGGACAGTGGCAAAGTGGTTGCTAAAACAGTAAAGGGTGGGGCAACTAGGTGGTAAAATGGATAAAGCATGGATAAAAAATGGATAAAGTCTTCAGACCACATATAAACATGTACTTAATGGCTATTACTCTAAATATGAGAACATGTAGTGGACCTACTCATTGCTGAAATTAAATCAGATCAGTATTGACATTCTCAGTTTTATGCTGAGAAACAGAAACCAGAAGACAAAATTTAAGTTGCAGCTAACTGTAAGGATGGCTTGTGGGTTTTTCTTTGAGAAGCAAATAAAAGTAGTTGTAGAAGTTGGTTTTATTATGCGTACAAATGCAACAAGAAACATCATTTCATGGGGCATTTAATCGACATATTGTAATACTTGTAATACACCTCCTGGATGGTGAGGAATTTAAGATGCACAATGAGACATACATTTGTGTACCTAACCAATACGGGAATTGCTTTGCTTGTCCATGTATATTTGTTATGAGGATTATCATTTTCTTTCTTCTTCTCTTTTTTTTTTTTTGTCCAGTTGGGGTAGGGAATAGGGGAGGAGATGATAAATAGATGTTAATTGAAAAAGAAAAGAAATGAAAAAGAAAAAAACTATCTGAATTCATTGTTTTTCCTTGTCTCTCTTCTTAACCCCTTTCAGTCTGGCTTCAGACTGAAACTGCTCTCTTTAAGGTTATAAGGGATGTCTTTCTTTATTGTTAAATCCAATGACCTTTTCTCAGTTCTCATCCTTCTTCATCTTTCTTCAATGTTTGATTTTGCTGACCACTCCCTCCTTCTGGAGACTGTCTCTCTTCTCATTTTTATACTCTTAGTCTCCTTTCTGGATCATCTTTCTCTTTCTGGCCCCTAGGCATGGGTTTATCAAGCTTCTACCCCAAGAAATCTCCTCCCATTTCTCTCTACACCTCTCATGCTCCAAAGGGCTTAATTATTTTCCCTTTGCAGATCAGGCAAAAGACCTGGAGGCTAGGCCCAGGGACATCATGGTCAGCTCCCTTTGCAATCTCCTTCTCCCCCAGCATCCTAGGGCAAAGCTCTGAATTACTGATGACTTTTTGATCACCAGATTAGCCCCCAGGGCATTAAATTTTTAGTTAATTTTAAAATGGTCAACTAAAATATGATAATTTGTGTCTGTAGAAGGAGTACTCATACAAATGAAATCACAGAGCAGTTCATTTCATCAATCATTTTAGGATTTATTTAGTTCCTTATTGGAGCAGTGAATACAGTGCTTAGCTTGGAGTCAGAAAGATTTATGTTCCTGAGTTCAAATATGACCGCAGACACTTACTATCTATGTGACCCTGGGCAAGTCACTTAACTCTATCTGCCTCAGTTCCCTCATCTGTAAAATGAGCTGAAGAAGGAAATGGCAAACCACTCCTGTACATTTGCCAAGAAAACCCCAAGTGGAGTCACAGAGAGTTGGACATGAGGACCAAACAACAAAATAGTGTGATTTGACCATGCCATGTGAGAATGTCATAAATCAGCACAGTGACTGGAACAAAGCAGCCACTTCATAAACATTTGTTTAATTGAATTAAATCGTCTCAATTAGGCTATAAATTTTTTGTAGGCTTGAACTGTCTTTTGCTTCTGCCCAGATCCCTCTAGACCTGCTCACTTTTACTACCCCCACCCCATCCCCATACAGCAAAGCCCTTCGATAAATGCTTCTTGATCATTATTACCATTGGTACATTTTCCCCAGCCAGCAGAGGCTGGTAAAAAAAAAAAAATATATATATATATATATATATATATATATATATATATATATATATATTATCAAAGAATCAGTATGTACTGGAATTCTTGTCAATGTTTTAATATCTTCCCAGGTTATAGGCCTTGAAGATGAAACTGAACATGACCTTACAAAATGCTTTTTGCTTCCCCGTCCCTAATTACTGTCCAGTAAAAAAGCAGTATTACTGAAATGAGCGAGGTGACTGGTATCTTTTACGTACAGTTTAGTTCCATTTCCCATGACCCACTGAGCAGGGTAGGAGAGGAAGCTAACACCCACCTCCCAGAAGGAAGGGGAACAGCCCTGGCTTTCAAAAAGGCAGGTGATATGCCTGTATTCTCCTTAGCATATGGAATTTTTGCATGCCCTTCATCCAATAGGAATCTGAAAACATTGTATCTTTACATAACACATGTAAAAAGCAGAATGCTTTTTATTCACATTGGAAATGTGTAGGTCTCCTTCCGGAAAACCTGACAGCCACAGTCACAAGCTGACCTCAAGAAAAATGGACAAGGCCCTCGTGATAGCAGCACCAAATCAACTGATCTATTCATTCAAAAAGACTAGCCAAGTCAAGAAAGAAAATTGCAACCACTCTTTATCTTCCTCCCCCACAAAATTCCTCTCCTTCATGGGATAACAAAAGAAAAAGAAAAAAAAAAGCAAAGCACTTCCATCCCATACCTGTGAAGAGTGCGTGGCAGTGGAGACCCCTCTCTTTGTCCTGATGGGAGCAAACATCAAACAAATAGGCTTTGATGGGGCCGTCAATAAAATCAGCCGCAAAATCAAAGAGTGCTACTCCCAGCATGGTGATGGTTACTGCCCAGGTAGTGAGTTTTTTGCTTGGCTTAGGAATCAGAGCTGAAAAAGAAATAAGAGTATCTCTCCAACTAATCCCTTTCAGTAAAGGATGTTTTGCACACAGACCAGCTAGGGGTGCCATGACTTTGTTTTCATTTAAAATACACATGTAGGCATCCTGTCTTCCATTTCCCTGTCATCCAGTCAAAAAGAGTAGCCACATGGAATATGTCCTGTTTTTAAGCTTTTCAATCCCTTCTTTATGAAACTTTCTACCCTCTACTGAGTCTCAGTAATGCCAACTAGGAATTATATGATCTGGGTCAAGGCTGTGCTATTTTGGGTGGTCATCTGTTCCCCTTTAGAGTGAGTTGGGTAGAGTACACCCATAAGCTTCCTTCCAATTTTAACATTGTATGAAATATTTCATAAAGTATGTCTCAAACTGCATGTTAATAATTGGGGCAAAGGAGATACACCTATTGCAGAAGTTTGATTTTACAAAAATCTCCCCTTGGATTGACATACCGATACTGTGCTAGCGTTGTCTTGTCTCCAAATTAAATGATAATCACTATTAACTTTGTGTCCATAATGGTTGGTCAAAAATATGTATTCTATTCAGTCGGTTTGATGTGTAGAGATAAAAACAAAATAGGCTTAGAGGAAAACTCATTTGATAATTCTATTTAGGATTCATCCATATAATTTTCTAAATGGAAACTTCCTGATGTATTAAACAATATCCAGAGCTTTCAAAACCCTAGAACTTGTCACTCCAAACAAGTTTCTTCATAGCCTGGTGGATGTGATCTGTTCTGATCCAAGGCCCATTTAAATCCCACATAAAACAGTTGTGGCCATTTCACAATAATTATTTTTGCCTGGTTAGATTATAGCATTCACTTACCTGAAACAACAGCATCCCCATTGAGGTATAATGCCATACCCAGCAGCATCATGATGCCCAGCGTCAAGATGTAGGGTCTCCGTTTGCCCCATCTGGACTTACAGTGGTCGCTGGCTGATCCCACTACTGGCTGCAGCATGAATCCTAGGATGGGACTGATGAGCCATACCACACTGTATAGACGTCTGGGCAGGCCCACACTGAGTAGCACTGGGGTCACATAAGCAGCTTCCACAGCATAGCAAAATTCCCTGCCAAACATAGCCACGCTATGCATGACAAGTCGGCCGGTAGACCTTCTAGGGGGTTCAGTCTGGTCAAAGAGGCCAAACTTGGCGAGGGACATGTCCTTCTGAATCCCATTCTGCCCACTGCTGCAACTCATGCCTGTTGAATAAAGTACCTCCCTACGATACCACCACCTCCTGGGAGTAGCTCAAAGTTTTGCACAACGGACTCTTTTTGACATGGATCCTGGCTGGCTAGGAAGTAGGAGGAGGAGATGCTCAGGATGGGGGAAGGGCTCAAATTCTTTCATGCCTCCAAGGTCACAAGTTATGATCAAGGAAGAAGGGAGGGAGAGTGGGGAAGCATGACGGAGATTAGCAGCAACGAGCTCCTTCTGTCTCCTTGGAGTTTTTTTTAACAGTCTGAGAAAGGTTTTCTTTTAATTTCCCTACAGTCATTTCCCAACTTAAAAAAAGAAAAATGTTACTCAAAACGCCTAAATCTCCCCTGCCCCCACCCCCAAATTTCTGCTTATGCTGTCTTTGTGCTTAAGGGCCAAACAGTGGATTAGTTTTCCCAACTATAGGCTTCAAAGTTACAGTCACTAAATTGGCTAAATGTTGGGGAAACATTGGAAAGCTGGTTTCTCAAGTACTTTCCCTTTCTAACAACAAAGGTCAATGTAGTTAATTAGCGATCAGAATGAACTAGATGTGCTCCCTAAAGGCAATAACCTTCTCCTATAATCCTCATGACAACCTTTGAATTATGGCTGGAGAACTAAACTTTCATGTAGGGTGAAGTGCTTCCTCCAAAAGTTTTTCTCATGACATGAACACCATCAGTCTGCAGCTTAGGGCTTTTTTCTAATTCAACAGACCTGCCATAAGATTAAGTATGGTTCAATAGTGTTTAGAGCCTTTACTGAGTAGAGATCAGTGGGGAAGTTGGAAGAGCAGCCAAAAAAAAAATTAAAAAGGAAAAGCAGATGTGGGAGCAGGGAGGGGGAAGATGAGAAGGGGTGGGTTCAACAGTCAGAGATACACAGAGGCAGCAGAAAGGAATATTTTCATTGCTCTTGAAGGAATCAGTGGAGGTTGTAGTGGATAAGTGTCCTGAAGGTTGGCTCTCTTTATACTAGGCAGGTTGGTGGGTCCGATGGCGGGAGCTAAGGAAAGCCTATGAATTCTTTTTTGCATACTCATGCAGTAGGTATTACTGTTTTTTGTTATGTTTTGTTTTTGTTTTTTGGGTCAGTTACTTCTAAAAAAAGGAAGGTGCCCCAGTTGAAAAACAGACTGCATGGGGGCTACTGGGACTACTCTCTAGAGGTTTCTTTTACCTTTGTCTTAATTCATCACTGAACTTTATGAAATAAGAATTTTATGTTTTACAAAATGACTTCTTTTAATTCGTTTGAAAACATTAAAAGCACTTTCATGTTCACAAATTAACAAATATATTCAAAAGATGAGTTATAAGGCATCTTTTATACACAATCATCTATTGTGAGCATTATCCTAAAAACCCAATATTCTTAAGCCAGAAGTCTCCATGGGAAAATCTGTAGTGAATTCTGTCATAACTGTGCAACCAAAATAATTTTTCCATTACTAGATACTGTTTGATTAAGATATCCCAACAAATGTAACACCATAATTTCCTCTCTCCATGTAAAGTGCTTATCATTATCCTGTATCATCAATTTATTCTTCAAACCCACTACACTATAATTATGAGTTTACAGATTAGCTTTGAGTGTACTTGTTTCAATAATTTTGTCCGAATTAAGCTGATGAATCTCCTCCTTGCTAAATCCAAATTCTTGAAGCAACTCTTCAGTGTGTCCTCCTTCCAGTGGATTCCTTTTGTTAGAAGGAACAGCTGGTGTTCTTGAAAGCAAAGGAGCAGGTCTGGGGCTCACATTATCATCATCATCGGTGATAAAAGAGCCCCGTTCTCGGTTATGTTCATTAAGGGCAGCTTTCTCCAAACTCAGAACTGGAGTCACACATGCATCTGTGCCATCAAAGATCTTACACCATTCTGCCTGTGTCTTCTTTGCAAATATATCTGTGAATTTCTTCTTTACTTCTTTCCAACCAGAAATACTTAACTGATCTGGAAGTTCATCACAATTTAATCCCAGTCCTGATAAGAGAAAATAAGACATTTTTGTTTAGTGACTATGCTTTGGTAGTGCTTGTAATGCCAAGCAAAGGCAACTTCCCAAGGTTCAAAATACCAGCATAGGTGCTCTCCATTTTATTCAGTGAAAAATTAAGAACAGAGAAAATGAAAATATGACATCATTCAAAATACAGCATTTACCAAGTGTAATTTAATAATCTCCCAGTACTACCCCACCCCTGGACATTACATTCATTTAATCCATCCCAAAGACCCTCTTCTAAGTACTACTCCACCCCTAGGCTGTACCTTCATTTAGTCCATTACAAAGACCCTCTTCTCAAATGGAGATTAGTTTCCAATCATAAGTAAAGTACATTCACTTGTTCAATCACAGAGCACAAAAAGGTCAAAAGTTCCCCACCCTTGGATCACAATTGAATCTACCCCAGAGTTACAACAAGCTTAAGCACAGCACTTAATAGTCAAAGAGAAGTCTTTTCTTCATCTTGCCACAGGCAAGTTCTCAGCAATCTTTGTTCCTGGGGAGCCAAACCTTAGCAAGGCCACAAGATACATTGCCAGTGTCTTCATTAATTCATTCTCTGTCTGCAGAACAGTCCTAGGACCCCTGAAAACATTAGCAAAACCCTCTTCCAGGATTTCTGTAAACATACAACAAGAAAATCCTTCAGGGCTTCTGAACCAACAGCAAGGTTCCAGGACCTCTGCAACAAGAGCACTGTCCTTCACCAGCGGACAAATCTGGCAAAACAACATCAAAACAGACAGACAAAGTATCAGCATAACAGCCATGTCTCCTCAGTCCTTGGCAGCTCTGGGTGGTAGCTCTCAAAAGTCCTAGGCAATTCAAACTGGCCCTCAGCAATCCTCTCCGTCTCTCTCTGCCTCCTAGATGCTGCTTCCAAAAAGTTCTTCTGCCTCTCTCTTGTCTCTCTAAATCTATGTCACCAGCTCCTCCCAGTTCAGGACTCTCTTTTCACATCAACAAGTCTGTCCCACAAGTGGGATTCACAAGCTCTGGGTTTTAACACAATCAAACTAAAAACCAAGCCAATACAGGGGGGATCTTTAAATTACATTACTATTACAGTGCTTAAGTCATACCATTAATGGAAATGGATTGTGAGCCCCACCCCAATAAAGATTCAAAATATATTATCTCAAGTGGATCAGGAGAATATAGTATATGACAAGAGAGCCAACAGTATACATTTTATGATTACATGCTGTTTAAAAGAACGGTGTTCAGCTAGTCTAGGCTTACTTTTCTCTTTGTTTGCGGAAGTAAAATGTTATCCTTCAGATTAATTTCAAAGAAAATTTGTTTATAATAGGATAATTCTCTAGTTGTAAATTTTCTATGGTTATACATTCTCTAAATATAAAATTCTCTAAAGTTATAATACTTGTAATTTGACATTTTTAACTAAAACTAAATGATTTAATATTTATAGCAACATTCTTTTTGTGGTAGCAAAGAAATGGAAACAAAGCAGATTTCCATCCATTGCAGAATGGCTGAGTAAATTATTGTCCAAGAATTTAATGCACAGGAAGTGATGACTACTACAAAAAAAAATAGAAAAAAATCATATGAAGTGATGGAAAGTGAAGAAGGGACAAAAAGATAATATACCCAATGACAATAATGCAAATAAAAAGAACCACCACAAAATTATCAAAAATGAATGCTGAAAAGCTATGAAGAAAAAGTTTGCTCCAGAGAAGAGACATGAGTAGCTACCACCTATCCCCACCCTCACCTTGCTCTTTTCAAAGGGAGAGGGCTATATATGGGAGGGATGGTGGTGGCCATGGGTGTGAAACATTGCATATATTATCAGATGGGTTTTTTTTTGATGTATTGATTGGTTTTGCTGGGGTTTTTCCTCTTCTTTCTTTTTTTTCTTTCTTTTTTCTGAATTTCTTTGTTATAAGAGATGGCTGTCTGAGAAGGGGCTAGGGGAGGAATTTTGGTGATAGACAGACCAATGGATAGAAAGATACAGATATAGATATATCAGCCATCTCTTCCCTCCATGGAATTAAAAAAGATTGAATTTTGAAATTATTATTTATAAAAATTCAAATTAAAAATATTTCTCAGAAAACTATTAATGGAAAGAAAATTTTTTCTGCTACAGAACCATTTATCAAGACTTAAAAGATAGAAAGAAAAAAATCCATTCTACTGCACATTTTGGAGCCAACAAATACTAAATAAAAACTAAAATACTAAAAACACACACATACTGAAAGAACATCTTAATAATTATAGAGCCATGGTGGTTATACTGTTAACAAGACTTTTGAATATTCATTTAGCTCCAAAGTATGTCACAGAATGTAGTTTAGGCCTAGAATTTAAAATGAAGATGATGTATTTCCCACTCTGTGTTTTTGCTGAAAAGTACTCCATATGGTTTAGACCATTTACTATAGTCATTTTTTTATTTCTCACCTAGAAGTTGGTTAAACTGTTTCAAAGTATTTTTATGGTCCTGGAATCCCTCAGATTACAAGCTGATAACTTTGATTCATAGAATCTACTTTTAAAACAACTTAATGTTGTTACTGCTGTTGTCATTCAATTGCTTCAGTTGTGTCCAACTCTTTGTGACTCCACTTGGGATTTTCTTGGCAGAGATACTGGAATGGTTTGCCATTTCCTTCTGCAGCTCATTTAACAGGTGAGCCAACTGAGGCAAACATGGTTAAGTGACTGGCCCAGGGTCACACAGCTAGTTAGCATTTGAGACTGGATTTGAATTTAAGTCATCCTGACTACACGCCTGGCAATCCATACACTGTGCCACTTAACTGGCCCAATGTCATGTAATATTAAAGCCATAAATTTAAAACAGCTAAATATATTATGCTAAAAAGAGTTTATCTTACTCATACTGCAGTATGTAGTCCTTTTAAACATATCATAATGGATCTATCTCTGAAATAAGATACAACTTAGAAAAATTCTAATACATATGAATGAAATAACCTTGGCACAGTTATTCAGCTAGCAAGCAAATTTTGAGGAGCAGGATTACTAATATAAGGAAATGGGAAACTTGTTAATAATTGCAAGAAGTCTACAATGACATATACCATTACTAAAACCCTGTAACTGGAATTCTACATGTGATTATAAATTGATGAACCACCAAACTTACAAATACTTCCAAGGGTCAATAAAAGAATAGGAAATATTCAAGTGAGTAGATGACTTCATCTATTAAAGTACTATTCCAATGCCAGCAGAGTGTAATTTCTGGCAATTCCTAGCATGAAGTGACAAGCTGCGTGCCCATTATCAGAGTGGCAGCCCAGCTAAATTCACTCAAAAGGTATTCACTCAAATAAAATCAGTAATTTTAATTTAATTTAATTAAGTAAATTTAATTTAATTTAATCAGTAATAAAATTCAGATAGGCTGATCACCAAAACCTTGCTCGCTAGGTGATGATTTTCTTTTTGGTCACAGCAACTCATACATTAGAAAGAGTTTGGATATGTGTTGGTAAAGTGGGTATTCACTCAAATAAAATCAGTAATTGTTTAAAGGTATTTGAAGTGGATCACTTACAAAGCGAAAGTGGGGGCATGTACTGGGGATGAAAATTCACATGGTAAGCTTGTATTTCTACCCTGCTGCATTAGCACAGTAATGAAAAAGTAATAAATGTATGACTGAATTGAATGACGGAGATTTTAAGCACTTAAAAGGTCTTAACATTGTCCTTCAAATATTGTCCTTCCACATGTCCTTCAAAATTCAGAAAGATTACAAGAACCAAATGTGAATTTTTTTAATTAGGAAAAACATAACCTATAATATTAAATGTTAAAGTAAATTATAATATGTTGTTTACTCAGAACATAAACTCATAGGAAAGCAGCATTTTAAATTTCAAAGGGTCACCCAAATAATCCGAGACTAAAACACTTATAAAAATAGACAAACAAGCAGGGGCTTCCAAACACTTGTTACCATTAATCAGCAGTGCATAGAACTGAGGCTCAATGGCACCAACAGCCATAAATTTCCCATCTGAAGTCCTGTACGTTTCATAGAAAGGTGCTCCACCATCTAACACATTCTGTCCTCGAGGCTGGCTCCACAGTACTGTGTTTTGTGAATGCCACAGAAAAGAACCTAGATATGCTGTTCCTTCCACCTGGAAAGAAGCAAAATAAGTGTCATTTGGTTTACAAATTAAATAGTTGATACAGATTGTTCATATGGTAAAGAACAAAATCAGTTTCAGCAGGTTTTTGTGGGTGGTGTTGTTTCTAAGAGTTGGTATAGAAACACTTTCCATGTTAGAAAAACAGAATTAATTTTTTAAGGGAACTTAAATTTAAAGCTACAAAGGAACTCGGCAGTGAAGTATAACCCCTTATTTTACAGATGAAAACACTGAGGCTGAGAAATATTAAGTGACTTGCCCAAAGTCCCATAGTTAGTACATGCTGGAAGCGTGATTCAAACCCTGGTCTTAACTCCAAAGCAAAGTGCCTATGCACTTCACCACCCTATCTCTCATGCAATAATACCTCCTTAATGAATCAAAGTTGTGGTTAGTCCACCAGGGAATTATTTCACTGGAGAGGAATATTGCCTGGCCCCAAACCCCCAAAAGCTGTCTACAGACAACCTGAACATCTCTTTGTGTTTTTAGCTGTTATGATTTCAGTCCCTGAATTTTCCAGAAATCTTATAGTAAATTTCTTGGTGTTTCTACAATACAGCCACTCTGGGAAGCTTCATCCCAACAATGGATGATCAATTAGAGTAAATCAGTCCCTATTCTCAGCAGATAATTTGCATCCTACTTGATTCAAGACCATCCAAATGCATTCTTTCAACATCCTTCTTCCACACCTCAAACTTCTCCATTTCTTCCCTTCTCCTCTCTCAGAGGAAGTGTTTCTCCTTACAAAGGTTAACACCTGTGCCAATATCACATTTTATCCTCCTCCTATGGGGCCTTTGCTTTACTCATCATCCCCCTCTCTGTTATCTTTCATTCTTCTTCTTTGCCCGCTCCTACTCTAAAAATCAAGCAAACAAACAAACAAAAAAAAACCTTCCTAAACTCTTCATACTCTCCAACTACGATTGCTAGCCAAGCTTCTTGGCAAAGAAATATATACTTATTACCTCCACTAACTCATGCCCACTCACTCCTCAACTTCTTGCCACTTGGTTTCAGTCCCTGCCATTCTACTGAAACTACTCTCTCAAAGATCAACAATGACCTAATTGCCAAATTACATGGTCTTTTCCAAGTCCTCACCTACTTTTGTCTCCTGTGGCATAATGAAGTTAGGGACTCTAGAGTTCAAATCCAGTTTCAGACATTTATTTGCTTTGTGACATTATGCAAATAACTTAATTGGGATATAAAATGAGGAGAATTATTCACAGTGCTGACTTTGTAGAGTTGTGAGAGTCATACGAGACGATATATTTTAAAAATACTTTGTTATCCTTAAAGTATTAGATAATTATCAGTTGTTATTGCTAGTGATCTCTACTCCTTTGGATTCGGTGACATGTTCTCATCCTTCTCCAGTCTGTTTTTAACCTTCTTTCTTTGTCTCCTTCACTGGTTTTTTAACCTCCTCCTTGACATGAACCAGGCATTCTCCAAGGTTCTATTCTCAGGATTCTCTCCTTTGACTGTTTCATTCCCTCCAACAGATTCATGTAATCACCTCTTAGGGTCACAGATCTGGAGCTGAGTGGAGTCTTAGAGATCAGGCTCAACTTTCTCACTTTATAGATGAGGAAGACGTGGGCCAGAAAAGTGAAGTGAAGGCCAGACATCACATACATAGCACAGGGCAGAGCTGGGATTCAAATAAAGGTCCTCTGACGTCAAATTCAACACTTTCCTATTGTGCCACGATTGCCAGCTGTTAGATTAATATTTCTAGAAAGTCTAAAAAGCTCTGGAATTCTTAGCACCTAGTCACTTGTCAAAGCAGAAAGGGTCCCATTTTGTATTTTTCTTTGTTTCATAGGTTGCTCCCGTGAAAAAGGATTATAGTAATAGAAATGAAAAGAATTATTACAAAGAAAAGAACTAAGTAATCGTAATGACAAATCTTCATCATAGAGAATGGCAAAATGTAACTCTCTTTCTGTGGCAAAGTGGTAGTCAAGGTGTGTACAACGTTGCATATACTGATGGACAGAGTCACCTGTGTGATTTAAATTTTTTTTTTCTTTGCTACATGGAAGGGTTCATTGACAGGAAAGGAACCATATAAAAGGAAAAATCTGTGATTTAACTTGAAAAATGACTCTAGGGTTTTTTCCATGAGGCAGATAAGCTTTACAGTTTCAAGACAATTTTCTGTTAAAAAAAAAAAAGCTTCCCTCAGCCTTTAAGATCTCTCCCGCTGAGCAGACCTTTAATTGACTGTTAGCTAATAAGCAGAACAACCTTACTCAGCCTTGCCAACATTTCTTATCAACTAGGAGCTTCCATGATGATTTCTTTCTACTCTTTGCATCCCAATCATCTTACGGCAAAGCAAAAAGAAAAGGTAGAATGAAAGCAAGCAACTTATGAGAAGCTGGACTAAGATGGTCTTAGAATCCTAATATGCCAATAAAGTAAGCAGGTTTACTTTCTTCCTCCAATTAGAAAAAAGATGGTTTCTTAACTATTGCTATTTTCCATTTGAAGCCAATTGTTTCGATACCTAATTTGCATCTAATACTTAAACTTTATTAATATTTGCACTTCCCTTCATCATTTTACAATTTGGTTGTCTTTTGAAGAACTACACCTTTTCTCACAGTGACTTTAAAAAAACACTTTAAAGAAGAAAATAGCAGGAGTTTAAAACAAGAGATAAAGAGATTTCTGTACAATAGTACATTAAAATGCTGTATAATAATTATCTAGACTAGAAACATATTAAATAAAAATTCATGTTTCTAGTGGGTTAGTGGGAGAACCTGAATCTGTTGTGTTAAATAAACACTCTCTTTTCCTTTAATTTGCCAAGAAGCACTTTCTGAGGGAAAGTATGATTTAAACTTAATTTAGAAGTTGGAAACCTGATAGTCTAATCTGGAGATAAGAAGGGGAAAAATGTACTGAAGTACTAGGTATAAATGAGGGGAATTAAATGGTTAGAATGTTAACCAGAGCTAAATGTTAACCAGGATAAATTTAGGATGTATAACAAATTATATGAGGCTATCTTGAGAAAGTAATTTCCTTAGAAATTTGGATGTTGCTTCAAATGTCAAAAAATGCACTTGGTAAAAAATAGGAGGTATTTTGTTTTCAGTAATGGAAACTTACCATACTTGCATCAATGACCTGACCTTTGCCAGACTGTGTACGTTCATAAAGAGCCAACACAATGCCTAATGCACATGTCAAACCACCACCACCAAAATCAGCCAGAAGATTGAGTGGTGCATAAGGAGTCTCACTGCTCCTGCCTAATTTCGACAGCACACCTATACATTTAAAAAGAAAATAAGAGACTGAGATTAATTATCCAATGAATTTAAAACCCATTTTTAATTAAAACTTGAGTTTTTTAAAATCCAAAGTATTTTTTTTAAAGCAATTGGGGTTAAGTAACTTGCTCAAGATTACACGGCCAGTTATTTCTGGGTGTGGTGCTGAGTATCTGAGCCCAGATTTGATCCAGGTCATCCTGACACTGGAGCCGGTGCTCTTACTCGCTGTGCTACCTGGCCGCCCCATTCCAAAGTATTTCAGTCTTTAAAAAATAAAACTTTTTTTTTTAATTCAGAGGAAAGCTTTCTCTTTTTCTTTCCTACATTTGTAAAGACATTTCTTATAAACCAACCTGTTTTCTCAAATTCTAATCCAGTTGCTTGTGTTACTGTGCTTTTATATTTTTACTCAAGAGTTCAAGACATTAATGAATATTACTATCTCACAGACTCCATAGGACAGTATGAAAATCTCCATTTCTTTGATAAAGCCTCACTTCTTGGCCCATCCTGGCTAAGATCAATTATAGTAATCTTGACAAATCCATGATTTTATAGGTTCAGGGATTCTTTCCTCTGGTGTAACTCACAACCCTACTTCTCCTGTGCAATTTTTAGCCATGTGACCTCCATATACCTCAGTTTCCTCAACTGTAAAATGGAGATGAAAATAGTGCCTACCTCACAGGGTTGTTGTGAGGATCAAGTGAAATATTAAGCACTTAGCACAGAGTAGTCATTTAATAAATGTTTGTTTCCTTCCCTTCCCCCCCTCTAGAGTACTGAGCCAAAGCAAGAACAGACTTCTTTTGATTTATTTAATACTTCATGGACCATTGGAAGACACTCATAGTGTCCCACTGCGATCCCTCACTCTTATATCATGGGCCCAATTCCCTTCATAATCATCTGTAACCTCAATAATGTTTTCTATTCTCCATCTCATTGGCAATATGTTATACACTACGACAAATTTTCTCATTGGCTTTAAGTATACTTGTAGTTGGGATTCTTCCAAGATTAGCTTTCTTCATTAAAAGTCCTACTCCAATGACTCATCATAATGCAGAGATACACTAGGTTCTCAAGAATTATGCCAGCATAATACAAACTCTGGCAGGTGCTAGTTGAACTGGAAATGCTTTCAGTACAGAGGCCTAATGCCAGCCTAAGCATTTCTGAGAACTACCTTAGCTAACTGGAACACAGAGCAAAAAAGTGATGAATTTTTAAGCAATTGCAGTTCTCAAAGATTGTCCATTAAGTCACAGAGGGTTTGTGTGAAAAAAAATTCAGTATCCATAAGTAGACACCACATCAATGAAATTATAAATCATAATACTGGAAGATTTTTAGCCAAATACTCTGTTGAATTCTCCGTGGATTTATTTTCTCTTCAACAGCTTTCTCTACTCATGAAACAACGCTATTGGAAATCTTCCAATATCTTCCTCTGGAATCTTTCCAAAGTGATATTATGTATGAAAAAAAAAGGAAAATGATAAATAAATGTTGGAGAGGATGTAGGAAAATTGAGACACAAATGCACTGTTGGTGAAGTTGTGAATTGATCTAATAATTGTGGAGCTCAGTTTGGAACTGTGCCCAAACGCTAAAAAACAGTGCATACCCTTTGATCCAGCAATACCACTGCTAGATCTGTATCCCAAAGAGATTTTTAAAAAAGAGAGAGAAAAAAAACTACAAAAATATTTACAGCAGCTCTTTTTGTGGTGGATAAGACTAGGAAATTGAGGGGATGCCCATCAATTGGGGAATGGCTGAATAAGTTGTGGTATATGATTATAATGGAATACTATAGTGCTACAATACATGACAAAGCAGGATGATTTCAAAAAAATCTGGACTTTCATGAACTTATACAAAGTGAAGGGAGCAGAACCAAGAGAATATTGCATGCAGAAATAGTAACATTGCACAATGATAAAAGGATCCGAGACAATCCCAAAGAGCTCGTGATGAAAAGTGATATTCGCCTCCAGAGAAAGAACTGTTATCTGAATATGAACTGAAGCTACTACTTTTCACTTTCTTTTGTTGTTGTTCAAGTTTCCTTGCACAAAATGACTAATATGGAAATGTTTTACATGATTGCACATGTATAACCTATATCAGATTGCTGTCTTGGGGAGGGGTGTGGAGAAGGGAGAGATAGAATTTGGAACTCAAAACTTTTTTAAGAAGTTAAAATTATTTTTACATGTAATAGAGGAGAAAAAATAAAATATTATTTTAAAAAATTAACATTATGCTCCACAATTCATGCTGCCATGAGTGGCCATTTCTTTTCACTCAACAAAGAAACTGAGTGCTGGCTAATAATTTCTGAGACTCTGTGGGCTGGTCTTTGGACAGCAGACAAAGTTTGAATTAAGCCTACATGTGAAACCTCTATGGCTTGGTAGAACATGGCAGATAAAACTTGAATTCCAAAGTACAGTCATCAAAAAGACCTCGAATCATCTCTATGCCATAATAAGGCTTTGGGAGAGAATTTTTGCAAAGGGATAATATCCTACTACTTATAACAGAAAGTAAAATAAAGTATTTTCAACACATTTTCATA
Organism: Petaurus breviceps papuanus; assembly: GCF_028583685.1. NCBI lineage: Eukaryota > Metazoa > Chordata > Mammalia > Diprotodontia > Petauridae > Petaurus > Petaurus breviceps. The sequence continues at coordinate 217,847 of NW_027185664.1, read as the reverse complement.
TTATTCATGTTGCATAGAAGAATTATAATGAATAGAAGAAACCATGAGAAAAAAAAAAAGAAAATAGTCTGCTTCGCTCTGTATTCCAACTCCATAGTTCTTTCTCTGGATGTAGATGGCACCTTACATCTTGAGTCCCTTGGATTCATCTTAGGTCCTTGCATTACTAAGAAGGGCCAAGTCTATCAAAATCAGTCATCGCATATTCTGGCTGTTAAGGTGTACAATGTTCTCCTGGTTCTGCTCACTTTACTCAGCTACAGTTCATATAAGTCTTTCCAGATTTCTCTGAAGTCTGCCTGTTCATAATTTCTTATAGCACAATAGTATCCAATTACATTCATATACCACACCTTGTTCAGCCATTCCTCAATCGATGGGCATTCCCTTAATTTCCAGTTCCTGGCCACCACAAAAAGAGCTGCTATAAATATTCTTGTACATGTGGGTTAAATAAAGTATTTCTTCAAGAATACATAAGGATAAGGGATGGAGTTCACTGAGAGAGCACACTCTGGGTGGGAAAATTCATTCTGCCAATGGAGACCTTCAAATATTCTACAATTTATAGTCTTAAGAGTTCTTTGGGCCACTGGGAGGTTAAGTGACTTGCCAAGGGTCACACAGTGAAGTCTCTCTCTGAGCACCAGTTTCCTGATCTGTAAAATGGAAAATAAAATACCTATATAGTCAATCTCATAGGATTACTGTTAGGAGAGTGATCTGAAAGCACTACTGAAATTCAAAGTTATTTCTTGACAGTAAACTGTATTTTCTAAAATTTTTGCTATCTTTCTACTCATTTTCACATTGAAATCAGAGGGCAGAAAAAACTTTTCTTAGTCTTGAGAAGTTATCAAGTTTTCAGAGAAATTATTGATTTCATCCTCTGCTATAATGGCATATAAGCTACTGTTATCTTCAAGATAATCCATATGCTTATTATTATAAATGCAAAATGAGATGAGAAGACCAAATGTCCAATCAAATTATGTTATTTTATAATAAAATCAACTAGGTGAACTTCTTTATTTGCTTCTCTGAGGAGGTTCTATGAGTTGACTTTCCATTTGGCTATAAATTCTTCATGTTTTTCATTTCACTTGTACTAAGAATGTCAAAATGTAATGTCTACTTCTTATATACAAATGCCATACTTTATGAGACATAATAGTTAAATGCATTTCTTTTGATATCTTAAGAATTACATAATTCTTAGTATCCTTCCCCTCCTTTCTGTATTTTGTTAGAGTAGTGCTTGGACAGTAGACACAGTCTGCTAGATCTGGAGTCTGAATTAAAATATGGCATCAGATATTAGCTGTATAACATGAACATATAAATTAAGCTTTGCTTGCCTTAGTTTCCTCATCTATAAAACAGTGATAATAATATTACCTACCTTCCAGAGCTATTACGGAAACAAAATGAATTAATATGTATAAAGCAATTTGTAACCCTTATTGTACTATATAAATGCTAGCTATTATTATGATTATTAAAGTTTGTTGGCTTCTAGAACATGCAGGAATGTGTGTTTCCTTTGTCTAAGCCTTTGAAAAGCAAGGGTGATTTCATGCCTCAATAAGGAAATGACATGAAGTTTCTATGGAAGGATAATCACTTTCTCTTTATAAAAGAGACTCAAAACATGAACACCAGGAAACATTAAAATGATCAAAAGTGAAAGTAAATGTGAAAACTGCATGTGGGAGAAAATATTAATTCTTTTTTGTCAGCGATAATAGTTCACATTAACATAGCACCTTGTGATTTAAAGAGCACTTTTTTTATATTAAGACAAGTATGTTTTCACAGTATTTCTTACAAAAAGATGAGTAGCATAAAGTATCATTTATCCTTATTCTAAATAAGAAAGCTGAGGAAGTCCCAATTGGTTAAATGACTTGCCAGTGGTCACATTATTAATAAATGCTGGAGCTGGAATTTAAACTCAACCTTCCTGACCCCAAGTCCAGAAGGAATGCTTTCCATTATATTATAGTATGCAGGCTCTCAAATACAGAACACTTCAATATGATATCATAGGGAATGCAAGAGTTCCTTTGGTCAGTACTCACTCTTATTTAAGGGTCGTAATTGTCAAAATAATGAAATTAGGAAATCCTATTGGGTCTATTTCATGCCCTACAACGCTTACCAACAGGGTAATCATATGGACAAAAAACAATGGCAAACTTTAAAGGGCTCAAGGAGCCTACAGAAAAGTTTGGAATTAGTCATCTCACAAGTCAAATCAACCTCCCTTACTGAGTTAATAATCTCTAATTAAGGCTGCTCAAGATTTGATACTTGATCATATTTCTAATTTCTTGTTGAAGTGAACTAAACCATAGACCAGGAGCGGAGTGGATTTAATAAAATGTAAAAAAAAAAAAAAGAATATTCCCCAACGTACCTGACAAGGCCAAAAAATTGATATCATGACCTGCTACTTTTGACAAACTTCCCGATTGACCAAATCCAGTCAATCTGGCATAGATAAGCCTTGGATTGTCCTTCTGCAGAACCTCTGGACCAAGTCCAAATTTCTCCATGATACCTAAGTAGAATGTAAACATTTAAAGTCATTTTTTTTTTATTTTAAGGTTTTCTTCCTTTTTTTACTTCTTTCTTTTTTTTTTTTTTGGAGGGGAAAGGCAGGGAAATTGGGATTAAGTAATTTGCCCAAGATCACTAGTCTGAGGCTGGATTGAACTCACGTCTTCCTGACTCCAGGGCGGATACTCTATTCACTGTGCCACCTAGCCACCCCTAAAGTCATTTTTTTTTTTTTGCTTAACAACTTTAAGAATCTATGAAAAACTAGTTATTTATATTTATCAAGTTTAGCTCAGCCCTACGAACTAAAAATTATTTGTAGCTTTCCAAAGGCAGGTTTTTGAAACCTATCCGGCAGTGATGTAGAGGTGCAGGGATATGGGAAGGGAGGGAGGGAGAGAAGAAGAGAGAAAGAGAGTAGGGGCCTAGGTAAGGCAGGGGGAGGGAGGCCGAAAGGAGACGGAAGGGGGAGGAGGACCCGAGGACGTGGGCTGGAGCTGGGGGTTTCTCGCTCCCACCTGGCCGGAAGGACTCTAACAGCACGTCCATCTGGCGGCAGAGCCTGCGCATCACGTCCGCCCCCTGGGGCCGCTTCAAGTCCAAGGCCAAGGACCACTTCCTTCTGGCCATCCATTTAGGGTCGTGGTGGCCCAGCCGCTCTACTCGCAGCACCTGGGCCCCGAAATCGGCCAGGATCATGCCGCAGTGGGGTCCTGGGGCCAAGCCAACCAGCTCCAGCACCCGGACCCCTTTGAGAGCCATGGGTGATCTCCCGAGGCCCGGGAGCCCCTCCTGCTGGGAGGGGCAGTGCTTTAGTAACCGGAGAGGCTTCCTGGACTTGATGCCAAGGCTGCAGGGTGAGGGACGGTGCTTTAGTGACCCGAGAGGCTTCCTGGACTTGATGCCAAGGCTGCAGGGAGGGGGGCGGTGGTGGGGGGCGGCGGAGCGCCTGCGTAGTGGCGAAAGTGAAGCCCGGCGCCCTTACTCGGATCTAGCGAGGTGCCCTGGAAGAGACTGACTATAAGTACTTCCTGACCCATCCCCCTTCCCTCCTTCTTCCTCCTCCCCCCTCCTCCTTCCTTTTCTTTCCTTTCCTCCCCCTCCCTTCCAGGCATTCCGGACAGCTCCCTAAAACTATGAGCTTCTGAGGAGCTGCCTATGTGCATTGCTAGAGGAAATTCTTCCCAGAAGCTTCAGACACCCATGAAATCACAGGTTCTGTCCATACGTTGTTTTCATCCACAGTAATAATTTATCTATCGCCTTAAGGTTTGCAAAGGGCTTTATATATGTAAAGGATCTCTTTCAGGCCTGTGCCTTTCCTATTCTCATTTACAGATGAGAAAAGTAAGGCTGAGAGTGACTGAGTGAATCGCTCTCGGTCAGACAAGTCAGAGGCAAGATTCAGGCTCAGGTCTTCCTAATGCTAGGTCTAGAACGCGCCCTTGCCCTGTATCAGCTCCGCTGTATTGCCTGTGCCTCAAAGGAACAACAGTTTTATCCATGTGTGTTCTTGGCAGTTACTCATGCAATTACAACACAATCACAAAACCTCAGTCTGACTTCCTGAGGAGTCAAAAGGATGTAAAATTAAAAATGTAAAAATCCTTGGTCTCATTACCCTTAGGCACAATAGTCCGGTGCCTCCCGGCCCATGGAGTACACTTCAGATGGGCATGATTTGACAGAGTTTGAATAAACCACCGTCAGACACCTACTTCACTCAGTGAAATTGATCAATAGAGATGGAATAGTAAGTACCTCTTACAGGTCTAGAGCTAGAAGGGTCCTCAGAAGCCTTATATCTCTTTTCAGGGATGAGGAAGGTTACATGACTTGCCTGAGGTCACAGAGGTAGGAAAGCATCAGAGGAAAGTTGGACTCCGGGTCTCATGACTTCAGAGTCAGTGCAAGTTTTATGCTCTCTCTTCTGTTGCCATAGATAAACTGTATGTGTTACTGCCAGACATACTACAGCAAATACTATATTATTTGGTAGTTGGCACAAGAGAGAATTTAGGGAAATTCAAGAAAATTCTGAGAGATCCATCCACTCTGTGATCCAGATGTCATGTGAGGTCCCCTGCCGCTCTACATTCCTTTGATTCTGTGATCATGGGTGTGGATTTTTCCCCCACCAGCGCATGCAACCATAGATAATTTTACATCATCTATGCCATAAAATATTAGGAAGAAATTATGCCAACAAATGAGAGTTTACCAAAGTAGTAGTATCTACTTATCTACAGGTACAAATACCTACATTTTTCATATTCTTCCTTAAAACTTTGCTTAATGGTCAAGAATATTATTCAATAACTATAACTCTGTTTTTTTCTTTTGTCCCATGCATCATACTGAGCAATGCATTCCTTAAAAAAAAAAAAAACTTTATATCTTCGTCAGTGTATCACTAATTTCTGAATATATACCTCTCCCTTCTCTCCAAAGTCCTCCCTTGTAACAAAATTTAAAAAGAGAATAAAAGCAATTCAGTGAAACCAAAATATTAGTGCAGCATTCCACACCCATATCCTACTACCTGTGCAAAGGGTTAAGGAATTCTTCCCTATGTATCATGTAAATTACTTAAAAATATGGATTTTGGAAAAACTTCTCACTAGAGTTGGTTTTTTTTCTTTGCATAGAAGTCTAACAAGATATTTAAGATCCAAAGTCCAAAGTTAGTTTGTAAGGATGTCTCTCCACCCCCACACCATTACTTACTTTAGGGATTAAATAGGTTTTTCTGTGATGTCAAGTATGACCTGGTGCCCAGTCAGAATTACCTTGTCTCTTCCCAAGATTTTGTAACTCGAGATTACTTCCAAATATGCTTCAGCAGATGGGAGACCAAAGACATCTTTTTCTTTCAAGAGATGACTGAGTCCTCAGAGCAATCATGATCCAAAATTTCTGATGCAACTTGGTTACTTTGTGCATAAGCATGAGTACCTCCTCCCACAGTACTGACTATTCTCATGGACTTTCATTTTGAAGCCAAAGGTTCAGGTTTCATAACTGTTTTCTCTTCTTAACTGCCAAGAAGATAGTCCTCCCTGACTATAATCTTGGAATAATATAAGCAGAACCACGTCCAAGATTGTATTTTGCCACCCCATGGAGTTACATGACCTAAGAGCAAGGATTAGATTAGGTAAAATTTTAAATCAAGTGCTATCTTGTCCCACAAGGAAGGGGGTAGGAAAGGCTAAGAAACAGAACTATTATATATCTAGAACTGGAGAGGATCTTGAAGTCTACCTTCCCCCATTTCACATTTAAGGAAACAGACCCAGGGATATTAAGTGCCTTGCTAAAAGTCACTCAGGTATCATCAGAGGAGGGATTTGAACTCAGGTCCTGTGACTCCAGATCCAAAACTCTTCCCACTAAGCCATAGTAGAGAAGACTTCATGAAGAAGAGTTCATGTTAGGCACCCTAGGGATCATTCATACTTTGATCTTAATGAAGTTGCGGAGGCTGATTGAGGCAAAGTAGCTTGTCCAAAGTCGCACAGCTGGTTATTGGCAGAGCAGGAACACTTGCAGTTGACATAATTTGTAAGATCAGAAAGCACCTTAAAAGCCAGTTAGCACAACTCCCTCATTTTATGGAAGTGGAAACAAACGTGTGAAAAGATGGAGTGATTTGCTCAAGATCATGCAGGGAGGAAGTATCAAAGGTGGGATATGAACCAGGGGCTTCAGACTCCTAATCCACTTCTCTTTCTATTAGACCATAATGCATCTTGCATCAGTTCATCTCAACCAGTACTCAAGAAGTAACTGTCTGCTAGCGCAGTGCTTGATATACTCTGGGATGCAGGGGTTTAATACAAAGATATTTCCCTTCACCAAAGAAATTTGCATTGTGGTTGTAAGATGAGAAACCTACATGAAATGGTTAAATAATATCAACTGTGGATATATGTTAAATCCAAAAATGAGTAATGCAGATAGTCGAATGTTGTCCTACCTGTGCAAAGAATTAGAAAACACGTCCATTAATTGAGGGGTGGCTGAACAAGGTGTGGTATATGATTGTGATGAAATACTACTGTGCTATAAGAAGTGAGGGGAATAGTTTCAGAAAAATCTGGGAAGACTTATATGAACTGATACAAAGTAAAGTGAACAGAATGAAAAGAACATTGTACATGATAACTGCAATATTGTAATGATGATCAACTGTGCAAGATTTAGCTATTCTAATCAATAAAATTATAAAAGACAATTCTAAAGGATCCATGATGAAAAATGCTATCCAGCTCCAGGGATAGAACTGTTGAGCTCTGAGTACAAGTTAAAACATAAAGGCATACCTCATTTTATTGCACTTCACTTTATTGTGCTTTACAGATATTGTGGTTTTTTTTTTTTTTACAAATTGAAGGTTTGTGGCAATACTGTATCAATCAAATCTATTGGCATCATTTTTCAACAGCATGTGCTCACTTTGTGTATCTGGTAATTCTTGAAACATTTCAAACTCTTTCATTATTTTTATATTTGTTATGGCGATCTGGGATCAGTGATCTTTGACGTTAGCTATTGTAATTGTTTTAGGACATCACAAACTGTGCTCATATAAGATGACGATCTTAGTAGATAAATGTGTATGTTATAACTGCTCCACTGAAAGGGGAATGGGAATCTATTCTCTCTGTCTCTTTCTGTCTGTCTCTCTGTCTCTGTCTCTCCCTCTCCCTCTTTTACTCCTTCTCCCTGACCTCTGGCCTTCTCTATGATGAAACAATACTGAAATTAGACCAGTTCAAATACCCTACAATTGCCTCTAAATGTTCAAGTGAAAGAGTCAATCAGTACAGCAAACTTCATTGTTGTCTTATTTTAAGAAATTGCCAAAGCCACCACAATCTTCAGCAGCCACTACCCTACTCACCAGCAGCCATTAACATCGAAGCAGGACCCCTCACAAGGAAAAAAGATTATGACTCACTGAAAGATTAGAGGATTGTTAACATTTTTAGCAATAAAATACTTTAAATTATAGATGTATATTTGTTTAGATATAAGACTATTGCTCACTTTAATAGATTATCATTTAGTATAAATATAATTTTTATATGTAGTGGAAAACCAAAAAAATTGTGTGATTCACTTTACTGTGCTGTTCTGGAACCAAACCTGCAATATTGCCAAGTGTGCCTTTATTTTTTCTTTTTTAATTTTCTTCCTTTTCTTTGGGGTTTGGTTTTTGGGTTTGTGTTTTTTGTGGGGTTTTTTTTTTTTTTGCAATACAGCTAATATTGAAGTGTTTTGCAAGACTTCACATGTATAATAATTATATTGCTTGCCTTCTCCAGGAGTAGAGAAAGAAAATTTGTAACTCAAAATTTAAGAAAATGAATGTTATAAATAAATAAATAAATAATCGTCCTACCTTTGACACTTAATGCCGGTGTGACCTTAGGCAAATCATTTATCCTACCTGGGCCCCATTTTCTTCATCTGTAAAATGAAAGGGTTGGATGAGGTGGCCTCTGATGACCCTTTCAGCCCCAAATCTTTGAACCAATATGATTTCCTTGAGAACATGGACAGGTTTGTTTTTATCTTTACGTCTCCAGCTCCTTGTGTAGTACTTTGCACCCAGTGGGCCCCTAACTGTTGAGTAACCTAGTTGGCTGTACAAGGTTAAAGGATGAGCAAACCTTTGTCCTGGTCTTCAGGAGGAAACAGCATGGAGTAGATAAGAGTGCCAGAAAGGGCTGAGTTGAAAGCCTGCTTTTATATTAACTGTGTGACCTGAGGCAAATTACTTATCTCTCTGGGCCATCAGTTTCTCTGCAAAATGGTGGCAATAAATATGTAACACTCCACAGGATTGTTGTGAGGGTCAAGATCTTATTTTAAGTGTGTAAAGGTCTTACTTTGTAGGATAAGTAAGAAGTAGGGAAATAAGCATTTACTAAGCACCCTCTATGGGCCAGATACTGGGCAAAGCACTTTATTTGTTCCTCACAACTCAGAGGCAGGTGAGACTTATACCCATTTTACAATTAAGGAAACTGAGACAAATGAGACCAGCACAGCTGGTAAGTATCGGATACCAGATTTGAACTCGAGTCTATCCTGACTACAGACCCTGCGTCCCAAGCACTACACACAGAAGCTTAATGTCACCTGGAGGATCAAGACCAAAAACGACACTCTAGCATCAGGAAGCTTGCATTCTACCAGAGGCTGACAATGTATACACAGATAAGTAACTACAAAGTTTATAGAAAGAAAAAAAAACCTGGTTTTTTTTTTCCTTCTAGTTTTTATTTTTGGGGGAGAGGCTAGAGAACTAACAGTTAGAGGAACCAGCAAAAACCTTTTAGGAACTGGCTTCTGAACGGAATGTTGTAGGGGGCTAGGAATCATGAGAGGTGAGGAGAGGGAATCCAGGGGATCCTGTGCAGAAGCTGGGGGTGGAAAACTGTACACAGCAGAAGGCCAGTCTGGTACACAGAGCATATGGGGAGAATAATGAGGTAGAAAGAGAGATTGGAGCCAGACCGGAAAGACCTTCAAGGGCCAAACAGAAGAGTCTGTCTTCCTAACAACAATGACAGTATCAGCTCTGAAAACAAATGACCAAAAAGCCACCGAGGTTATGTGACTGCTATTAACCCTGAAAATACCAAAGAGCTCACACAGGTTATCACAACTATAGTTAACTCTAAGGAATAAAATAAAAGCAAAGAGCTAACAATGGTCATAAGCAAAAAGCTTTCTTTGTTCTATTGGAGGAGGGAAACTAGACACATGTGCCAAGACCTCTTCTGGAGGGAAACCTGCTTTCGTAAGGCCAAACCTTGACACATATAGCAGTGGCTACACAGCGAGCTGTAGCCCTGACCATGGAGGGTAACAGCAACAATTAGACAACTTTGATTGACAGCAAGGCTTCATGAGAGATACATCATTCCCGCAGGTGTTTGTCTGAGCTCAGGAACCAACTGGGGCTGGTGCAGAAACATTTCTGGGATTTTGCTGTGGCAGAGTTCATCCAAAGGGTGAGTTCAAAGGATTGTTGTTATGCCAAGCCGAGGGTACAGCTTGCTCACTGGGCTTTAGCTCTGGAAACCAACGTGTCTCCCAATAGTAAAAAAGACAGGGGTGGTCTTCTCAGGGGGTTCCTGACAATAGCTAATATTCATATAGCACTTTTAAGGTTTTTAAAGTGCTTTACAAACAGTCCCTGGGCTAGAGGGGTTTGGGTACTCCTCTCCCAGTAAGGTGGCCCAGCTCTAGAGACCCATTCATGGAACTTGACTTTAGTTGAAGAGGAACCTGGTCTCTAACAAGAGGAGACAGACTCTCTCATTCTCTGACTCTGTTTCCCCATCTTGCAGCTGAAGGGAAAAATCACTTACATCTTAGATTTGGACCAAGTCTATGGACTTCCCAAAATGTAGAAGAAAGGTACTCAATGTACAAAGTAGAATGGTTATAGGACAGCTATTTATTTCCTCTAACACAAAAGAAATACTAAAAACAAAAGATTTTTTTTTTTGAGCCTCTGTATACTCCGCACCTGGCCGTGAAGCCCGCCTCAGTCCCGGGAGACCAGTTACAGCAGGAGAGCCTCAGGGAAAGCATCTCATCCGAGGTGGACCCAGGCAGCTGTTTCACAGATCTCCTTGGGCACTTGAAGCTAAGGATAACCTCCTTATCAAGACTGGAACAAGGACCGTGGAAGGGTGACCTAAGAACAAAGGGCCACTGACCATGTCCCAAGTGATGTCCACCAGATGCTGATGTCTGTATAGGCCCTCCAGAGGAGACCAGGAACAGATTTCTTCCTGCCCCGAGCACCAACCTGGCCCCCCAGTGTCCATACTATACCACGGATGGCTGGGGGACCCAGGTCCTGATGGCCCCCATGCCTGGCAAGGGACAACCACTCCCCAGCAGGGGCAGTTATGCTCTAAGGAACAGCTCTGGGGCAGGACAGGCAGTACCAACAGTGACCAAGTTGAATCGCCTCCCCTAGCCCAGAATGTATCAGGACACAGGCTGGACTGATGAACTAACTTCCTCCATTGGTTTCTCCCTAGAGAGCCTCAACCAGATGATCCTTGAATTTGACCCTAACTCTGAACTTCTGCCTTCAGGGGCAGAAAGCCTCAGAGCAAACCCAGCCCCAACCCCCAATGTCACAGTATCAAGGAGCAAAAAAGAAGACGCTGAAGTGTTAGAGATAAAGTATATTGAGGTGACATCTGCCAACTCGAGGTGCCAGGAACCCCCTCAGTTCTGTGCCAGTCCCTCAGTCATCCCTTCCTGTGGATCACCTCTCAGTGGTGGTAGCCTCCTCTGCAGAGACACCCCCCGTGAAAACAGTGCCAGCAGAGAAAGCCTCATTTTCTCTGGGAACCAGCATAGGGAACATCACCACCTGCATCAGCAGCCTCCACCTCTAGTGGGAGAGCAGTCATCTCACCACTTGCCCTCCCCTGGTATCTCCATTCCCCATCCCAAGAACAAGCACCCTGGTCCTCAGAGGGACAGCTTTCTCCTGGAAGCTTCTCCAGGCTCAGGAGCTGTGCCAATGCCTTCACTGGGGAGCTGGGCACTGCAGAGAGGCAGTGGGGCTTCTCTGTTGTCCAGCAGCCCAGGCTCCGACACCAGCTATGCGTTTGGCAGCAGCCAATCTTTGCTCTCCACCACCACCTCCAGCCACCAGCCTGCCTACAAATCTCCAGAATGCCCCAGAGGCTCTTCCTCCGGTATCCACAACCCTGGCACCTTGTCTCCCAGTGGGAGACCCAGTTACTTCCACATCCAGAGCCCTGACTCAGGACTAACACCACCAGTCTCCACTGTGGGTCAGCCTGTTGGCTCACACTCACCTCCACTGCAGAAAGAGCATGCCAGCAGCTGCCCCCCATCAATTGCTAATTCCATGGTGGACATCTCCATTGTGCTGATCAATGGCTGTCCAGAACCAGGCCTTGCTTCTCCACAGCCTCGTCGCCGACATCATAGCTTTGTGCGGCCCATGGATGATGCTCCCAGCAGTCCCTATGTAGCCCTCAGAAGCCACAGCAAGACCCCCTCAGATACTTCCCTTATCTCCTTCTCAGAGGGTCCCAGCAGAGACACTCCACCACCAACCATGAAGTTTGTAATGGACAAATCCAAGTATTGGTTTAAACCAAGCATAACTCGGGATCAAGGAGCAGACAGCAGCGACCTTGACCTCATTCGACACTTCCTCACTGAATCATCAGCCAAAGGGGTGCACCTCAAAGGGCTGGAGAGGAGCCCTACTTTGGCAGCTTGTCGGCCTTTGTATACCAGCACTCCATCATGCCCTTAGCCTTGCCCTGTAAGATAATCATTCCCAGGAAAGAATTGGGAGGCGGAGATGGGGCCTCAGATCCCCCAGCAGACAGCAAGGCCTCTCAATTAAAGAAATCAGCCAGCTGCCAAGCCCTGTACCTGACCTCTATGAGTGTGGAGACAATGACCATGGCTGTGCAGAAGGCTGTTTCCACCATCTTTTAGAGAGACACCCTCCCCACACCTACTGTGGTCCATGTTAAGGTCACAGAGTAGGGCATCACCCTTACCGATGTGCAAAGAAAAGTGTTTTTCCGGCACCATTATCCACTTGCCACCCTTCATTTCTGTGGCATGGAATGGGAATAGGAAGTAGCAGAAGTATTGCAAATCTTCCCGGATTTTTGGCTTTATTGCCAAAAGTTTGACAGAGCCTGCAGAAAACATGTGCCATCTCTTTGCTGAATATGACACTGTCCAGCCAGTCTCTCTGGTCATTGATCTCATGAGCACCCTGCTTCTGGATAAAGAGAGGATGTAGGTGTAACAGGAGGTGTAGAGGGCTGCTGGCCAGGGGATGTACCCCCATTTCTCCCTGAACCTCAGGATGTCAGTCCCTTACCTATCTCCGCCTGATAGAGGAGAGAGGCCAAGGCCCCACCTGACTAGCCCCAGGAGGGTCCATGTTGCCATCTCCATGGAAGACTGGAAAGAGAATAATAAAACTAAGTCTAGAGCTAAACCCAGACATTGACAGAACTGTCCTGGTCAGGGCTTTAGCCCTTCAGTAGAGCAGAGTGCAACTCAAGTAATATGTGCTTAGCCCCTGCAACAATGGGATGGGAAGGGTTCTGTCTCTACTTCAGTCTGGCTCCAACACAGGAATCTCTCGAAATGAGCTCACCTAGTCAATGCTACACTTGAAAGCAGTTCAGGTCAGCTCCCCTCCCCAAGCCCCTCACACACAGGATCGCCACCAGCCTCAGCTTCTAGAAAAACTGAAACCTGGGATCAGAACATCTTATCTGGGGATTCTTAACCTGGGGTCAATGAACTTGGTTTTTAATAATATTTTGGTAACTAAAAAAAACCCCAAAAGATTTTAAAGTATACATTGATACAGATATAAACATAACACAATAATCTATAACTCCCACTATAGATTATGTTTGTGTTATATGTTTACTAGCATGCTGAGACATAAAGCAGGACATTTGGTGTGACTTCCCAATAGGTGTTTGACTTTCACTTCAGTGCAGCATTGTCTGAACAGCTTCCTCAAAGTCCATGTCATATATATTAAAGCAAACCAAGGAAGGACTTAGACTTGTCCTGTCAGCAGTCATCTTCTTTTCCAGGAATTGTAGAAGTTTCAGGTAGCACCTTCCACAGAACACCCAACACCCTACTGAGGGACCAGAAGCTTCTGACCTCACAAAATCACAAGGTCATTTCCCAGGTTTGAAACATTCATCTCAGAATTTCTGACCCAGGAAATAAACAGTAGAAAAAGCAGCCAGGGGCCCAATACCCAGATTTAGGCTCACCTAGACAGCAACAGATGCCCTTAGCTGTGGGGGGGTAAAACATGATTGCTATCATTGGGAGGCTTTTATCTCTTTCAGGAGAGTTCCCAGAGAAACACTTCCATCACACATATTCCAGAGAGAAAAAGGAAAAAATTCGAGAGTAGAAGCTGTCTCTTCTTTCAAGTTTACTGGGTAAGTAGCTCTTTCTGATTCAATGGCCAATTTCCTTCCCCGCTTCTGCCATCACAGGAATCAAGGGATTATTGCATCATTCGAAAGCAGGGGATGGTTTTATCACTAAAATCCACAGATGGTTCCCCAGAGGTGACCCAAGTGCCCACAAATTAAAAGGAGGCAGTATCAGTTGATTATTCTCACTAGATACTTGATCCTAGACACATTCAGGAGCTATCAAAGCTTCTTGATCAGGAGAATGGTATCATTAGACATATGTGTAAAAAAATATCCATTTGGCAACTTTGGAAGGTGGGTCAAAAAGGACAAAGACTGGAGTCAATTCAGTGAAAAGGTTATTATAATAGTCCAACAAACATTAGTGAGGGCCTGAACTAGAGTAGTACCCATGTATGCAAAGAGGAGAGGATGAATGGGAGAGACGCTGTTCTCTGTTAGGTCAGATTAGTGTGTCAGATTTAATAGGAGCTGCTATCTAGAGAGACAGAGAGCCTAGATAGGATAGTGTGAGCTACAGAATGGACAAATTTTAGGGTTGAGAAATATGCTATAGATATATGGATTTGTTTCTCCCATTAGGACACCGTATGTAATTAATATTGTGTGTGTGTCTATGTGTAAGTAAGCTAGTTGGTGCAATGGACAGAGTCCTGGGATTGGAGTCAGGAAGATTCTTGTTCCTAAGTTCAAATCTGACCTCAGATACTTATTAGCTGGGTGACGCTAGGCAAGTCATTTAACCCTGTTTGCCTTAGTTTCCCCATCTGCAAAATGAGCTGGAGAAGGGAATGACAAACCACCCCAGTATCTTGACCAAGAAAACCCCAAATGGGGTCACAAAGAATTAGACATGACTGAAAAACAACTAAACCATTATTGCAAGTAGATATTATTTCATTATTTGTACTTCTGTCCCCAGTGTTTAGCACATAGTAGGTGCTAAATGAATACTTTTTAATTGATTGTCAGTAACAAACCTCAGACAGCTTTTGACTGTGATATAACAGTGGATGGAGAAGGCAGATACCATATTAGAGGATGGTATATTTAGAATTGGAAGGAATCTTAGAGGTCATTTAATACAACCCCTTCATTTTGTAGATAGTGAAATTGGGACCCTGAGAGATCAGGTCATTTGTATTTGTATCCCTAGTACCTGGTACATAATAGATATTTGTTGATTGATTACCTAAGGTGACAGCCTTGGAAAGAAAGTTGGTTTGGGATATTCAAATCTATTGTTCTTCCACTGTCCCACACTGCCTTCCTGAGAATGAGTCTTTGTAGGAAATGATCATTTACTCCATGAAATAAAGCTTCCTACTGCAAGGCACTAAGATCAGACTCAGCCCCATATCACTTTTCATCACCAGTCTTGGGCCTATTGTTCTGTGAGCAGACAAGCTTTGACTTAAGAAATCACACTTCCCTTCAATTACATTTTTGTCAGTTGCTAAAAAGATCATATCCTCTATTCTTTTATTCTTTCAGAGCTGAGTCCCCAGGCAGCTGCTGTCTGATAATAAAATACAAAGTAATTTTCACCTGGGGAACAAATACATTTATGTTATTAGCCATTTAAAAGACTACTGTTATCACAAGTTCAGTTATTGCCTTTATTAGATAGAGACAAAACAGTCTAAAAATATGATACTGAAAAGGAAAATAATCATTTTTTAAAATCTCAGTTCTAATAGGAACGGACAATTGTGATCACAGGAGCAGAAAGGGCACCAGCCGTGGTGGGGAGATAAAAGTCCACCAGGATCCCTGGTCCCTGAATTAGGCCCATACTCACCCACTCTGTCCTTTTCCCATGTGTATGATCTCTTTGGGATACAACCCTAAAAGTGGTACTGCAGGGTTAAAAAGTATGCACAGTTTTATGGCCCTTTGGACATAATTCCAAATTGTTCTCCAAAATTATTGGATAAGTTCCTAAGTCCACCAACAATGCATTAGTGTTCCAATTTTCTCACATCTTCTCCAGCATTTATAATTTTCCTATTTTTTCATGTTAGCCAATCTGACGGGTGTAATGTGGTACCTAACAATTGTTTTGATTTGCATTTCTCTAATCAAGTGATATAGAGCATTTTTTTCATATGACTATATATATATATATCTTTAATTTCTTCCTCTGAAAACTGCCTGTTCGTATCCTTTGTCCATTTACCAATTGGAGAATGATATATTCTTTTTTATTTTAAAGCAATTGGGGTTAAGTAACTTGCTCAAGTTTACACGACCAGTTATTATTTCTGGGTGTGGTGCTGAGTATCTGAGCCCAGATTTGATCCAGATCATCCCGACACTGGAGCCGGTGCTCTTACTCACTGAGCCACCTGGCCGCCCCTAAGCAATTGGGGTTAGGTAACTTGCTCAAGGTTACACAACCAGGTGTTCCTGGGTGGGTGCTAAGTGTCTGAGCCCGGGATTCGATCTCCAGGTCTTCTCAACACTGGAGCCGGTGCTCTTACTCGCTGTGCTACCTGGCTGCCCCAAGAATGATATATTCTTATAAATTTAACTAAGTATTCTATATATTTTAGAAATGAGGCTTTTATCAGAGATACTGGTTGCAAAAATTATTTCCCAATTTTCTGCTTCACTTCTAAGCTTGGTTGCATTGACTTTATACAAAAAGTTTTCAATTTAATGTAATCAAAATGAACCATTTTACATTTCATAATGTTCTCTCTCTCTTGTTTGGTCATAAATTCTTCCATTCTCCATAAATCTGACAGGTAAACTGTTCCTTGCTCTCCCAGTTTGCTTATAGTAGCAGCTTTTATATCTAAACCATGTACCCATTTGGGCTTTATTTTGGTATACGGTGTAAGATATTGGTCTATGCCCACTTTCTGCCATACTATTTTCCAGTTTTACCAGCAGGTTTTTGTCGAATAGTGAGTTCTTATCCCAGAAGCTGGAGTCTTTGGGTCTTTCTTTCCTTTTTAATGAACTTTTCACTAGGCGGCAGTACAGTAGTACATTTTAATCTTTCAGTCTAGCTCTCTGGTTGGTTGGGTTGGGAGGTGGGGAGAATTCTCTTAGAATTATGTAAGAAAAAAAAATACTCACTGTCTTCCCTTTGGCCCAGGACATTCCTGTTAAAGGGTTTAATACTATTGCAAAAGGTGGATGTCTACAATGTTGCACCAGGAGAAAAATACATTGAAGTATAAACATAGACAAAGTTACTGTACAACTAATTACTATTCTGTTTTTCAAATCCAGGATTTTAAACTTTGTCGTGTAAACTCCATTAAGGCAGGCACTTTTAAGTTAGTGCCTGGCATACATATAGGAGGTGCTTTAAAATTGCTTGCTGACTGAACAGGGCTGACCCCATGAAAACTACAAAGCCGAACCTCTACTCCCTGAACTTTCTTCTCCTTTTCAACTCCCACCCCACTTCCAAACCTACCACCTCCAGTCCAGTCCCCAAATGTCTGCTTACCACCTTACTCTCCTATCTGACTGCCCTCCTTGGGTCTATTACAAGCTTTTCCCATTCCTTGCCTCATGCTGTGCATTTTTGTCTGACTCTCCTTTCAAAACTTAGTAGTCTCATGTGCTGTCCCCATTCCAAACCTCTTTCCATATGATTATAAAACAATCTTATTAATACTGATTGCTTGAATTTGTTTACTGGTTTTAATGTTTCAAAATGTTTTCATACCCATTTTCTCATTTCATCTTCACATCAAGTCTATAAGAGAGGTTGGAAAATACTATTCTTCATTTGGCAGAGACCTAAAAGTTAGTGTTTTTTCGATTAAGGCATTTTGATCTTTTCTTTAGGTCATATTGCTCATAGTTAAACTAATAGTTTAATTATGAGTAATTATGATTAGTTATTTGTTTGAATAATTTATATAAATATTAAATTATAGCTAATAATTTAATTGTGATTAATAATTTGTTTGAATAATTTGATGGGTCCTGTATTCTTAATGGTCACATCTGTTGGTATAAGTTGCAACCTTTATATTTTGTGTGATTCTTATCCATGTCTTTCCATAAATCTTCCATATAGAGTATCTACCCTTTGCTCTAGAGGTCTTTCTATGTATCTGTACATATACATATATATATGTATATGTATTTCAAGGCTACCTCCCCCACTCCCTCTCTTTGTCTCTCTCTTCCCCCACATGATTTACAGTGATGGGAGCAATATCCTAATATCTATTCCTCATGCAAGCTAGGCTAGTCCTCAACGCTTAATTGGCTAATAAGACTAAAGGCTCAGGCAATATTAACATCCCTTCACAGCTACCTAAGTACAAAACTGAGTAGCCCCAGGTGCTGTCTGATGCTCAACTAAACCAACTCAGGGTTTTCTTTTCTTTCTTTTTCCTTTTTCTTTTTGGAGGGTGGAAGGTAAGGCAATTGAGGTTAAGTGACTTGCCCAAGGTCACATGGTTTGTTTTGTATTAAGTGTCTGAGGCCACATTTGAACTCAGGTCCTCCTGACTCCAGGGCTGGTGCTCTATTCATTGTACCACCTAGCCACCCCTCAGGGTTTTCTTAATGTAGTGGCTTGTAGAGTATCCCTCTCCTGCTGTGGTCTAGTAAATCACCTTGTGTTAACTATTAAGTGATATATGAGAGTTTCTTTTCATTCCAGTATCAGACCTAAAATACCAGGGGACTCCCCTAGCTAAGAACAACTGCCCACAATCCATCATGTATATTTCCATTGGCCTTATGTTTATATGCAATTGTGGTTTTTCAAAAAAATGTGATATTCCTTCATTTACAATTATTTTTACATACTAAACTCACTCGATTTTAATCCCTTAATGGTAGTTTATGTAATTGGTCCTTTCCCAGATAATGTTTGTATTTTAGTATAATACTTCAAAGTCAGAGAAAATGTCTGAAGGTGAGAAATTGAGAGAGGAGCAAGGCTATATATAAACAAAGCTAGTCTGAAGCACACTACTATTAAGTAACTAAAGATCGTCTTTCAGTCCTTTCCTCTCTCCTAGCAGGGGTTCACTCTCCTCTCTAATGTCTCACCCCCAATTCCATATTGATACAGCTATAGTCAATCTTCAGCATTCACATGCTTAACTTTCTCAGCTTCAAGCATTTGTGTGATTTTATTAGTAACCTCATTTTCACTTTTGTATTGACAACTGCATACATTCTTGGCTATGCACAGCAGAGAAAAAAAAATTAAAGGCACGACTCACTCAAGTTTGGGGAGCAGCTTGTATGCTGCTAGGGACCCTACTGTTCTTGTCCACCCACTCTTGTAAAATAAAGAGTTCCCCATGCATTTGTTGCTTTTTTCCATTGTTTGCCTTTAAAACTCAAGTTTCATGTTGCAGTTATGCTCCCACTAATCTGGTCAAGCTGGTGTATCCTTCGCTAGCTCCAATGCCATGAAGGACTGAGTATCAGAGGTGATGTTAAGACTTCACCAGTCTCAGTGTCTTCCAACAGCAGCAACTAAAGACCCAGCAAATTCTCCCTAGGTTTTCAAAGGGCATTTACAGCATATAACTACAGCCTTCATACCATCATCTGACAGAGTAGAAGTTAAGAATCAGGTTAAAAAATGTTTTAGTTTTAAAATCTCTATTTGCTATACAGTATGTATGGTACTGTAGATTTCATGTGTTATGAAAAGTGAATATTGTCTGAAATCAATGTTTGTTTTTATTGAGATGTTAGGACAAAAGTTCACAAAATTCTAAGGAATTACTAGTGAGAAAAATGTTTTGCATGTTAGCAATTTTATTTTTAAGTACTACAGTTTATGGGTTATTTCATGGTTACTGTGTTGGGAAAAGTGTATATTATAAAATTTAATGTTTTATTATAAAGAATTATATGCAGAAAAGTGCATTTTCAGAAATCTCTAGTGAAAGATTAGTTTTTGGTGGTTGCAGGAACCTAAGCTCCTATTACCCATAGGTTCAATGGATCAACATTGCATTTTTCACTTTTGCAGTTTTCTAGGAACATTATACCCTCAAAAGTTGAGAACTGACTGTATTAACTAACCTCTTCTTGAAACCAACAAACTCACAAATACAACGAATTAAGTTACAATTTTAAAAAATCAACATTTATTATGTTTCAACTATGTGCTAAAAATAGCATAGTGATCTGTAGTTATTTTAGATTGGGAACCTCTCTCCCAAGACCTGTCTCTACACCTATACAGGTACAGCTGTGGTACCTGGTTACATCCTGCACTTGGATTATTTTAATGTAAAATAAACAATGCTATAGTCACCAGGTTTTATAGCTGTGTTTATTTAAAATATCAAGAAATAGTATACTTAACAAAAATGGAACACAGTATTTAGTGTGTGTTGATATTTATTTACTTGACATGCATTGCTATATATTATTGGTTCATAACATTTGTAGCCCAAGTTTATCATGAATGTGCTTCCAAGGTTTTTTTTGGAGGCAGCCTGAAATGCCACTAAGGCATTTTATTCCTATCCTTGGAGCTCTGTGGAGCCTCTTACTACTTTGGTTGACAATAAATTCATAAGAAAATATTCTATAGTATTGGTATGGAAAAATTCACAAAATATTATGTCAAGTTTATTATGGCTAGTATGCCTTCACTTTAAAAATCATCATATATAGATGAAGAGAGGACATGCACATTTTTATGGGTCAAAGGAAAGATTTTAAAAATATTTAATTAGTCTATCTGGAAACTCAAAGGGCATAATATAGCAAAGGACATTAGGAAGGTTACTGGGATAACCCTGATATGGTCCAATAGTTGTAGACAGCAGGTCCATGGAGCTGTTATTGGTTTTAAGGCCACAGCTGGGGAAGCCAGCTTTGCGTTTTTCCCCCCAGTAAGAAATAAAAGCATACCCTGATTTAAAAAAAAATAAAATCTAGATGTATTCAAAAATAAGGTAGGGTCTGGTTTGTTTTTTCACTTTAAAAAAGAATTCACTCAAGGACTCCTTAAAGTTCTCAAAAAAAGAATTTAAATTTCTCTTCAATTTGACAACTTCTGAGTTATGTAGAGGTTTTCAGGAATGTATGTATCAAGTGAGGTGAGGGACAAGAGGAGATGCTTTTACCTCCTTGTTGCCACAATTCTTAGGATGAGTCCAGTCGGACTATATGGAGTGATAATTGCGTACTAGGGTCAAGCCCAAAGAATAATTAGAGGATAACTCAAATACATGTATGTCCTGGCTAGAGCAGAGTTTTCAGACCATTCTCCTAGGTTTTATCTGAGATACTGCAGTGAGAGGATTCTTTTTCTGGTGTAGATCGGGCTAGATGGCTGCTAAGGCCCCTTATAATTCTCAAATTCTGCGATGCTGCATTTCTGCAGTACTCATCTGTGTACCTCGTCATCCTCCTGATCTCTTTTTTAAATTTTCACTTATAGTTATTATTATCATTTGTTAGGCTAAATATCCTTATATAACCTAGGCTAGAAGTATAGTGCCCATTCTGACTGACCTGAGAACTTTGTCCTTCTCTGTTTCTGACCTAGACTGGTTTACTTAAAGGCCACCTCATTTTCCAGGAGGCTCACTATATTGGTCTTAGGCTTAGTTTGGACATCTGCTTAGCTTAGTCCACTGCAACTCAGAATTTCTGAGTTCAAGCGACTGCTTCCCTAGCAGCAAGGGATACCCCATCATGCCCAGCACATTGGTTGTTCTAAAGCATGCACAGAACAAGTTGTGACTGTTACTTAATGTGACTAAATTTTAAAAAATCAGAACTTATACACATAAATAACTATTACTTTCTTCAAAATAGTCCCTTTGAAAATCAGTACAATGCTGTCCTTCAGCTCATTTGGGAGTCTTTGACATTGCTTTCAAAGTCTGTGGCACCATGTCTTAAATGTTCTTGAAAGCAAATGCATATGCTTTGAATGTAGATGAAGGAGGTCCTTGAATAGTTATATATGGAAAGGATATAAATTTGCAGTGGTTATCAGTGATATTGTGTAAAAAAACAAAACCTTTTAGAGTTATGTTACCTGCGGTATCTAGAGACTGGATGCAAGCTTGTATGCTTGCTTCTCTTATCTGATTTCCTAGACTAGAGTCCCCAGCATCAATTCCTAATTTAAAAAAAATTCCTTTGGAAGGATGCCAAACCTAAGACTAAAGAGTCAAACATCAGAAATATTATATGATGGTCCTAGGTCTGAACAATGTAAAGATCCTTTTTAAAACCTGCAACCCCATAAAAAGAGAATTTTTTGGTCTAGAAATGTTCTCTTTTCTTTTTTAATTTTTAAAAGGGAACTGAGTTAGTTTTGATCAACTTTCTTCTTTTTTTTGTTATAAACTTTGGCTCAATGAATGGGAGAAGAGGGAAGGATCTAGTTAGAAATAAAGGTGATGTTAAATGATATCAGTAAAAAAATTTAAAGAAAATTATTTAAAGAAAAAAAACAGAAATTAAATGATTATGAGGCATTGAGAATATTTTTAGAATAATATTGCTAGGGGCAGCTAGGTGGCGCAGTGAGTAAGAGTGCCGGCCCTGGAGTCAGGATGACCCGGGATCAGTTCCAGCCTCAGATACTTAACACCCACACAAAATAACTGGTCGTGTAACCTTGGGCAAGTTATTTAACCCCAATTGCTTAAAAAAAGAAGAAGAAGAATATTGCTACATTAAGAGTCCTAGTAAAAGCTACCTTGAATTATCTTCATAGTATTGTAGGGCTAGGACTAGAAGGGATATCAGATGCCATCCAGTCTAATCCCCTTGTCTTATAAATGAAGAATGTGAGGTTAAAAATGGTTAAGACTCTTAAACAGCTATGCTATATTCATTGATTAGCAGTCCACAAGATCAAAAAGTCACTACCTGATGGACCTTCCCTGAATCTGCCAAATTGCCTGGCATGTAGATCCTGAGAGTCTTGGTGCTTCCTATGGCTCCAACCCCCATCAATACCAAAGCCCCTACTCTTTCTCCTATAGTTTAGTCTTTTGGTCTCACACAGTTCCATCTCAATTGTTGCCATCTTCTCTCCTTCTCACCTTAGACCGTCAGAAGTCAAGGGATGACTTAGAATCTCGACAGTTATTCAAAATACTTCCCAGACTCAGTTTCTAGAAAAGTCATTGGAACATGAAAAATCTGTTCCCCAATCCCTGCACCCCCAACTCCTGTATAAAAGCTAGGTCATCAAGATTACTCTCTTCAGTGTTAGACTAAGTTACTGTTTCATGAGAATGTAAGGTCTGGCTTCTATGTGCCAGAATCTGCGTCTTTGAAGAGCTATGCTAATCAATACTCTCCCCACCCCCAACAGAATCCTATTAGATAATATCAGATTTTCATTGGTAAAACTCTTTCCACTTCTTCCTTAATTTACATTTAGATTCATCTTTCCATAATTGTTTCATTTTTTTCTTTGCATCTCTAGCACTGAGCACAGTGCCTATCGTACATAGTAGGTCCTTAATAAGAATTTATTGATTGATTCTTAAGAATAACCTAATCTAGCAGGGTACATGAGCACCAAGTTCACTTCTGATCTCACAGCAGCATCTTTTAGCTTGATATCGAATCTTCAAAGGAGTTAATCCTTAAGGACTTTCTATTTTCCTTGTCTATTTACTAGGAGCCTACTTAGGACCAGTTTGTCTAGGCAAGTATCTACATGATTATGACAAGCATTGGCTTATATTGAAACCATCAGTCTGAAGGCCTCAGATGAGATAGATTGCCCCTTAAAGCTCTTGCCAGATAACTTTTAAACAATCTTCTCTGTCCCCCACCCCCTGGCAAAAAGGAATTCTCTTTTAGATGTTTTGTGGAATATGATTAAGATGCAGAGCATTTTAGTACAGACTGTCTTTAGTGACTGTTTCACAGGTTGGCTGTGTATCATCCTGAGTCCCTAAATCTATAGTGGCTGCCTATGATGATGCTTGTCCGTGTGAAGTATCAGAACTATTTCTCTTGATCCTGATGTGTTATTTCACAACTCTCAAATCTTCCTCAGACCATAAGAAATATCATAAGAATTATCACCCCTGAACAACAAAACTTCCCCGCCCCCCATGCAGATGTTTTTTTTTTCTTTTTCTTCTTCTTCTTTTTATTTTACTTAGTTTCAAAGAGCAGGAAGCCTGCAAATGTGGAGAAGCGTTGGTGATCCCCATGCAGAGCCCCATTCCCCATCCGCAGCCAAACCTCATCCCCCTTGGCCAGTTTCAGCACCGCAGTGTTGCTTGATGTATCTGATTTTCCTTTTGATTCATAGCTATGGAGGAAAAGGTGAGATCGTATTGTCATTTGGCATTTCAAAAAGCAACCCTCCCATATAGACCAGTTCACAAGAAAAACTTGGCAGTTTTCTCAAGGCATCAGTTGAAGTGAAAAAAAAAAAGCCATGAAATTGTCCTATGTTGTAACTTTCCAATACTTTGATTTACAGGAAAGAGTTTTGGCTTCTGAGTCATAGCACACAGTTATTTCAATTTTATATCAGAAATAATTTCAATATTTCTTTACAGGAGAAAGTATAAGTAATGTATTAACTTGTTTCATTCTTTGGCACAGAGAAGAATGAATAATATTAGGCACTTGCTTTTTTATGACACATTTCTTGGGAAGCTTGCAAAGAAACACCAAAATATGATTGTTCCCTCTCAGAAATACACCCCAGTCTAATGGAGTAGCACAAAGCTGCTAATGAGGGAGTAGGCTTAGTGTCGAAAGAAGTGCCAGGTGACTCAGTGTAGTCATCCTACACTGAATAGGACATAAAAAAACATTAAAAAATCAAGACAACAGCCAGAATTAATAATAACTACTTACTATGAGCCTGGCCCTGTGTTAGGAACGAGTGTTACAATGACATAATGAAAAAGTCTCTTCCTACAATACACTTACAGTCTATAGAGGGAGGGAGTGTGTGCACATAATATTTAAAAATAATTATATGCAAAATATGTATGAAATAGATCATTTGTATGAATAGACAAATATGTATGAAATTATGGCAATTTGGGGGATCATTAGCAAGAGATTAGCAAATAGGTAAGAGAAAGAATTTGATCTGAACTCTGGAGGAAACTAAGAATTCTAAGAGCTGGAGATAAAAAGGAAGGGCATTTTAGGTAGGGGGGACAGCCTGTGCAAAGGCATGGAGATGAGAGACAAATGGCAAGAAGGCTAAGGTGGATGTACCAAAGAGTTTGGTTAAGTCTGGAATGGTAGCTTAGAGCCAGGTTGTAAAGAGTTTTAAACGTCAGAGGAGTTTGTATCTGATACTAGAGCTAATAGGAAGCCACCAGAGTTTACTGAGCAGGGAAGTGACATGGACAGATCTGTACTTTAGGAAAATCAATCTGACAGCTATAGAGAGAAAGATTAGAGATCGGAGAGAATTGAAATAGGAAAAGAAGTTGGAGGCCATTAAATAATCAGATTGGGAGGTGATTCGATTCTTAACTGGGGTAGGAGATATGTGAGGGGAAGTAGGGGGTGAATGTGAGAGATGCTATGGAGATAAAATTGAGAAGAATTAGCAACTAAATAAAGGAAGACTCAGAAGAAGATTTTCTTATAATCCAGCCCTAAATAGGACTGGTCCATTTCAAGAAGGAAGGAAACAGGCACTTCTTAAATACTTTGCAAAAAGTAACTCATTTGATCCAGACAACAGCCCTGAAAGGTAGGTGATATTTTTTTACAGTTGAGGAAATCGAGGCAGACAGAGTTTAAGTGACTTTCCCAGAGTCACAGAGGCTAGCATCTGAAGTCAAATTGGAACTCAGTTCTTTCTGACTCGAGGCTCAGTGCTCTGTTCACGGTGTATCACCTAGATGCCTCAAGAGAGCCCACTCTTAAGCAGTACTAGGAATGCCTGCAATGAATTGAACGTTATGGCCCCTGGTACTTGCATCTTCTCCTTATCTCTACTTTTCAGAATCTTTCTCTTCCTGGTAGTCTTTGCTTATGTGCTACAGCATTCCTGAAGTCTTTCCCCATCCATCTCCCCTTCCCTTCCTTCCCGCCTCAAATTATGCTGAATTATGGTTAGCTGCATAAGTTGCCCCAGTTGAATGGAAATTCCATTAAAATAAGGGACTGTTGGTGTATTTTGCTTTTGGCATTTGTATCCCAATTGCTTAATATCATGTCTGGCATTTAGTAGACCTTAATAAATGTTTCTTGGATTGAACTGTTGAATCGAGTTCTCTCTAAAATGTAAACAAAACACCATATCATCCTTCTTGGAAGCCTGGAGTTTCTCTGGAGCTAGGTTGGCAGGTTCAAGGCAATCATCCTGGACCAAGTCCTTGGCCTTTGACCCATAGCACCCACTTTACTCTGGCACTTGCAGGTGCCCCTGAGGGCCTATTAGCACTGGGGCCAACATGGAGGGACACCTAACTTTGAAGCCCACCATCTTCCAATTCAGGCCCCAGCAGTCACTTTAACCCTGAGTGCCCGGTAGGGGTGGGGGGGAAGGCCAGACTGGAAGCCCTATGGCTTTGTCAAGGGAGAAGGAAAAGAAATGGAGGAAAGAAAATATATAAATGTTTTTCAATAGGGAAAGAGAGCTAGAAAATGAAGGAAAAGGAAATGAAGACAGAGAAAGATACATAAAATGAGAAATTGTAATAATTGTAATTGTAATAATTAAATAGCTAATAACTAGCATTTCTGCTAGTCTCTTTGTTTACAAGTGGTATTACCAATAAATATTTTTAAAGTGGTATTATCCCTATTTAATAGAGAGAACAGAGGTAGAGATGAAAGGACTTGCCCACAGTCACGCTACTTACATGTAACAGGACTGGGACTTGCATCCAGTTTTCCCACATCCCCCTCTAAGTCCAATACTTTTGTTTATTTGTTTGTTTTTTGCAGTGGGGAAGGTAGGGCAATTGGGGTTAAGTGACTCGCCCAAGGTCACATGGCTAGTTTTGTGTTAAGTGTCTGAGGCCAGATTTGAACTTAGATCCTCCTGACTCCAGGGCTGGTGCTCTATTCACTGCGCCACCCAGCCACCCCAAATCCAATACTTTTTATGACAAAATGTGTCACCATTAACTAGTAACTCTTCATTTGCCATTTACTCATGGGGCCATTAGTAGTTGCTGTCAAACTTTGCACAAGTTTAGTGGATTCTTTACCTCAAAACCAGAAGTGTGTCAGCATCAGTCAACAGGGGGTGGCAGAGGTGGGGGTGGTGAGGAGAGGATGTCTAATGAAGACACTTGTAAGTTTAATCTGCATTATTTACACTTTCCCCAGGATTTTTAAAAAGTCTTGACAATCAACAAAACAATACACCAATCCCTGATTTGTGATGTTTGCTGATTTCCAAGGAATTAGTGCTTGTGTTGAAAATTTAACTGACCTTTCGGAGCAGTCAAAGCTGGCTCCAGTACACTTATGCTTAGGACTTTCAACGGGGCTATTCTCGAGAGGTTTAAGTCCCCACAGACATAGGCATGCCTGCATAGACCTACCAAGCAGAAGCTCTGGGAAAAGAGGAGCCACGTCTTGACAAGACAGACTCTCTGTAAACCCTTATGCCAAACCCCATCTAGTCCCTTATATCAAGCAGGGCCTGGATGAGAAAAGCCAGGTACCTGTACATGCTGAAGACTGTGTTGCCATTGTGCATCAGGTACACATATACTTCTTCCACATCTTCGTGCTTCATCATGCTGAAGGTAAAGAAATAGACCCCTGGAGAAGGTACAGAAAGTGATGCAGATGGTGAAAAAAAAAAAGGAAAAACATCAAGATTTTTTTTAGTTACCCAGAAGAAAACAAAAAGTTCAGAAGGGAACGTGACAGGGCAATTTTATTATTATCTTGTTAAATTTAATATTGTGTTATTGTTCAGTCATGTTTGATTCTTCATAACCTGGTGGACCATGGGATTTTCTTGGCAAAGAGAGTGGAGTGGTTTGCCATTTCTTTCTACAGTGGATTAAGGCAAACAGAGGTTAAGTGATTTGTCCAAGATTACATAGCTAGGGTCTAAGGTCAAATTTGAACTCAGCTCCCCCTGACTCCAGAGCTAGCATTCTATCCATTGAGCCTCCCACCTGTATCATGTTTATGATTTCAACAGCCCTCTTCTTTTCTTCTTCTTTCTATATTGAAATCTTTGTGTTTATTGAGCATTACTAAGTTTGTCAGGACCCCCACTCCAAGACCACTCCTCTCATTTAACTTCTCTCTTTTTTCACTATTAGGAGACACCTTGTTTTCCAGAGCTAAGGCCCAGCAAGCAAGCTGTGGCCTGAGCTTGACTTAACAACAATCTTTCGCACTCACCCTCTGGATAAACTCTGCTGCAACTACATCACAGAATTAGCTCATACCAGCCCCGGGTGGTCTTTGAGTTTGGACAAGCACCTGCAGAAACCACATTCCAGTCACGAAACCCTGCTAGGAACAGACTTTTCCTCACTAGGCAAATTTGCCTCATTGTTGCTAGCATATCTAACTGCTTAGTTCTTTGTCTAGCCACAACTATATGTATTAAGGCTTAGCCTCGCTGCCTTGGGCTCTCCTCAGTTCTAGCTGCACACATGTCTGGTTTCCCCTCCTCCAATGGAATAAAGAAGGTTTTTTGTCTATAATCTCTGTGTGCTCTTTGGGTTTTGTTTTTTTCCAGAGTTAAAAGTTGGTATGCCACCTCTGTGAGTTCTTTGGTATTTTCAGAGTGAACAATTGGTGTATAACTCCTGTGACGCTTGGTCATCTATTTTCAGGGTTTGATAAGTTTACGATAAGAAAAGGAGGAAAAAAGAAAACCTATGTAATATACTTGAATCAGGCAAGAACAAGGGACATGCTTAAGATATGCTCATTGGATTTCCATGTTAGACCTAGGTAGAGAGAACCAATTTCTAGCAGGTCCCTTTTTGAAGGCCTGCTATCATCATTAGATGGTTTGATAAATGTCCTTAAGTCATTTTTTGTATGTGTGGCACCCCCTTTTCAATTATAAGATCCATAAGGAAAAGGAATGTGCTTGATGTCTGTTTATTTATGTTTCTGCCTTCCTCTCCAAAGTGTCTAGTTTCACTGACGCCAGTGAAACCTTGACTACTGCAATACATTCATAAGGTCTGGCCTCTGCATTTCTATTCTCCAGTTCATAAAGTTTATAAGGGCCTGTTTGCTCTTTGGGAATTTATTAACACAAAAATGCTATCCTTTCTTTTAGTGAATCAATTGCTATTGCTAACTAGAAAAATATCAAGGAAAAGTTAGAAGATCTTTTGGAAAAGGCTCCATTGCTACCTTCTACAGGGTTTTTTTTTTTTTCCACAATTCTCTTCTAGCATCTTTCTAATGTTGATTATTTCCAGTTTATCCTGTTTGTAGCTTGTCTGTACATAATCATTTACATATTGTCTCCTCCATTGGACTGTGAGCTCCTTTGAAGCAGAGACTGTATTTTACCTTTTTTTTTACCCACAGAGTTTAGCACAGTGCTGCCTAGGGCGGCGCATAGTAGGCATTTAATTAATGTTTATTGACTGACTGTTGTTCTGCTGCTAGGGGCATATCTAGAAAAGGTTTTTCTCCTTGGGAATAGAAAAAGTTAGAGGGGGAAAAAACCCTCTTTAAGGCAGTTTTGTTTTCTGTTTAACTAATCAGTTCACCTCTTTTGATTATTTTCTGCAGACCCTGACTCATCTGGGGGAAAGGGAATAGAACTCTATTTTATTATAATGCCATGCTCATTACAAGGTAATTGTTGGTATTTGCAGACAAACTCCTGCCCCAGCATCTTTTGCAGAATTGATGCTTCTGATAAACTGATTCTTTCTCAGGGTGAGCTAAGTGAACGGGCTTGAGTCTGGCAATGGAGATCTCATAGCCCCACAAGCACCTAGGAATTATTTGGTAATAAGGGACTGGATGACTTAAGGCTTTGTAGGTCTTAGACTAGAACGAGGAGCCCTGAAGCAATGGGATGTGCAGTGTTTAGGATCCTAAGCCTTGTAAAACTCTGGGCAGATCATCATCCTGGGCTTCAGTTTCTACCTCTGGAAAATGAGGAGGTTGTACTAAAGGGGATCAAAAATCCCATATAGCACAAACAATCTATACATAATCTCAAAAGAAATATTATTGGTGTATTTTCTTCTTGAGTGTTGGAAAGTCACATCGTGTGCAACCACACACCATCAAGCCTACAATACATCAAACGATAGGGTCCTGTTACTCCAAACCTGGGCAGCTAGGTGGCGCCATAGTGCACAGAGTGCTGGACCTGGAGTCAGGAAGACTCTTTTCATGAGTTCAAAGCTGGCCTCAGGCACTTACTAGCTGTGTGACCCTGGGCACGTCATTTAACCCTGTTTACCTCAGTTTCTTCATCTGTAAAATAAGCTGGAGAAGGAAATGGTAAACCACTGCAGTATCTCTGCCAAGAAACTCCCAATGGGGTCATGAAGAGCTGGACACGATAGAACAAATCCAAATCTAGATCACTGTCTTTTCTAAACGAACTGAAAATGTACCAAAGAACTGATTTTTTTCCTCAAAAAGCTTAGGGCTTTCTTTAATTCCATGTCATTAATTAAAAATGAACAGAAACATTATAAGAGCTGGACTCTAAAATCCTTCCAGCAAACTAAGGAGAAGAAAATAAAAGCGTAGCTTTGAGGCTAAGAAGGAAATCTCGTTAACATCTGTATATATGTCAATGCATGGGCTGGGGTGGGGTGAGGGAAGGGGAGAAGTATTTTCCAGGCAGCCACAGTCCAAGGTTACCCATGTTACTTTGGCAGACTGGGGTGCATTGGATGACTTTATAATGGGCTAAGCCCACATCTGAAAAGGCAGTGGATAGCTCTGCAGGCTTTTTAAAGGGCTAAATAAGATTGAAAGAATGATGATAGCTATATGACTGATAATGACATTTAATAAATGCTTCTTTAGTGTAATTGAATTGCATCTCTTTTAATCCCTGCCATTACTAGCCATATTTTGCGCCTGGAACAAGTGTTAAGGTGAGCGGACAAAGAGATTAGGCTCACATTGGATGTGCTGAGAAGAATGGAAGCACGCTCCCGGGGAGGAGGAACGCCTTAAATTAAGGCTACCACAGCCAGTGCTGGGGCGCGGGTAGAAGAGGATAATAACTAGCATTTTTATATCTTTTTATCCTCACAACAATCTGGGAGGAGGTGCTATTGTTAGACCCATTTTATAGATAGGAAGATTTAGGCAGGTAGAGGCCTAGGGTCACTCAGATAAGAAATGTCTGAGGTCAGTTTTTACTCTAGGCCTAGCACACTATCCACTACACCAACCAGCTAAACATTTTCTAGGATGGCACTTCCTGTTAGCTTCTTAATTCTCTCTTCTGTGAATAAAGTCCCCAATCTACTCTAGTCACACCTCTGTTTGCCACAATCCCATGAAAAGAGTGATGCAGGTATTCTTTTGCCCATTTTATGAAGAGCAAAGTTGGATCCAATGTCACATAGTAGGTGATAAAATCAAGAAAGATCAATTTTAGAATTGGAAGGTATCCCAAGGATCATATATCCATCCCTCCCATTTTGCAAATGAGCTAAGAGAGATCTAAAGATATAAAGTAACTTGATCAAGGTAGGCTAAGGAGTTCAGGCTTAATTAAGCAGACAATGAGGAGTTATTGAAAGTTCTTTAATAGACAAGCAAAACTTCATTCTCGGGAAGGGAAAAAATAAACACTAGTGTAGTGGGGGTGGTGTTGGGGGAGAGGAAGAGAGAAAGAGATTGATTATTTACCTTATAGCTTTGATAGGTTGGGAGGAAATTAAAGGCTACCCATCACTGGCTTCCCATCTCTTTGGCAGAGGGAGAGCTTCTCTTTTACAAGGAAGGATGAGGGCTGGATATCTTTGGAATGGACCTCCTCAAGAGGGTTTCATTAGGGGGTCTCCAGCAAAGGCAGGATGACCACTTACTTGTCAGGAATGATATAGACTAGACCAGGGTGGGGAACCTGAGACTTGAGGCTCTCTAGGTCCTCAAGTGCAGGCCTTTGACTGAGTCTAAACTTTCACAGAACAAATCCCCTTAATAAAAGGATTTTTTCTGTAAAACTTGGACTCAGTCAAAAGTCACACCCAAGGACCTAGAAGGCCACATGTGACCTCAAGGCCAAGGGTTCCCCACCCCTGGACCATTGGTATCAAGCTCAAAAAGGATTCCTGAAGTCACATATTGACTTAGAAAATGACATATTAATATTATCTGTCTCCTATTGTATTTTTATTTTGTTAATATTTAACATTTCCCAATTATATTTTAATCTGGTTCGGCCAGTCTCAGGAGTGCTAGGTGTTTGACACCTCTGCTACAGAGAATATTCCTCTTGGGTCATGGGCTGGCCTAGACGTCCCCTTAAATGTCCCCTTTCCCACTCAAATCCTGCGATTGTTTCTGTGATTTAATAGTCAGCTCCAAATTCCTCTATGTTGAGGCCCATCAAAAAAGCCATTTTAATAGACTGGTTTGTTTGGGTTTTTTGCCTGTTTGAGACAAAGAATTCCTTCCTGTATCACTGACTTTTAAAAAACAAAACAGAATGAACTCACCTGTCACTGGGGCCCCAAATCTCCCAGTCATGACATCAAAGAAATTTCCAATGTTGGTTTCCACACTGCTGAAGATGATCCCACTGTTTTGGTTGCTGAAGTGAGTTGCCATGGATGCCATGAAGGCAATCTGTGGAAACAGTCTCGATTAAGGAATGGGTAAAGGAGTGACATGAAAAGGAGCCAGGAGACTCAACCCCCTCTCAGTTATTCTCTTCTGCTATTGAATTAAGAAGATCATGGATTTAGAATCAGGAGAACTTAGAGGCCATGGAGTCCAGATCCTCTAATTGTACAGAAGAACAACTGAGGCATGGGCAGGGAAGTGACTTGCCCAGGGACAGACACATAGCCAAGGAAGTGCCTGAGACAGGATTTGAATTTGGGTCTTTTTGACTCCAATTCCATCATTATATATCAAGGAACCCATGCTCCCTCAACTCCAACCCCTATATCTGACAGATGAGGAAATTGAGGCCCACAGAGGTTAAGAAATTTATCTAAGATCACCCAAGGAGTGAGTGGCAGAGTCTGATATTGAACCCAGGTCCAGTGATTCCAAGATTAGCAGCAAAGTTCGGTATTATTTTCTATCAAAAAAATATTTACTAAATGCCTTCTGCGTTAGATATAGTCTAGATTGGTGCCAGGCTTGACTCTGGTGGAAATACAAAGTCTAGAAACAATCTTTTTCAGGGAGATCACAGGTTATCAGGAGTTAAAATACCAACATAATAACTATGGTGTGAAATGATGTGCGCTTGATTAGTAGTACATCAGAGAGGAGCAAAACATCACATGGGGTCTGAGAGTTTGCTACTAGGGCAGGTGAGGAGGAAGAAGGAAAGCTTCATGAAAGGAAATCATGATCTGACTTGAGATTTCAAAGATGGGTAGGAATTAACAGGGAAGCTAGGTGATTCCATAATGCATAGAGTGTTGGACCTGGAGTCAGGAAAACTCATCTTCCTGAGTTGAAATCTAGCCTCAAACATTAGCTGTGTGATCCTGGGCAAGTCACTTAACCCTGCTTGCCTCAGTTTACTCATCTGTAAAATGAACTGGAGAAGGAAATGGCAAACTGCTCCAGTATCTTTGCCAAGAAAACTCCAAGTGGGCTCAGAAAGTCAGACACAACTGAAAAACAATTAAACACAAGAATTTAACAATCAAATCATAACTGTCATTTAAGGCTTTAATTGTTTTTGGACATGACCTTGATTTAATACATATGGGGTATTCCTTTCACGAAAACTCTCTTCCTAGGATACAGTTTTTGAAAATTATAAAGCTTTATACAAATACAGTAAGAATTGGAAGCTCTTTAAGGCAGGATGTGTCTTATTTCATCTTTGTATCTCCAGCACCTACCAAAGTGATTTCACCAAAGTGGGCACTCCTATCAATGCAGATCATAGATTAATATATAATCAGTTTTTGTTTGTTTATATATTATATCAATATCAGAGATGTCATTTACAGACCAACATTGAGTGCCATAATAGATTATAATCATGTATAAATATAGCATTTATGAAAATATGGAAGTTCAATAACTTCTGTATTTCCAATAAGTTCAATAGTTCAAAGGGAATTATAAGGAATAATTTTAATACACTAGTGATATTGTTCCACATTTCCAACTACTACAAAGTAAAGTGATTTTCCTGTTCTGTTTCAGAAGTGTAACCATGCAAACCAATCTCTAAGCCAGAATAAAGACCCAGAAAATAATGATTTTTGCATACACTGCCAATTTCAGCCTTGTCTAGGCAGTTCTAATATGTATTTCTGCAAAAGTTATGATATTAAAAAGGTTTTCTTAAAATGAGTTTTAAGAGGTTCCTCTTACATCTGAGGTTATTACCTTGGTGTCTGGAGCTTTTAAAAAATTATAACTTTATTATAATTGGTTTCCTTTGTAATCTTAGGTATTCTTTAATACATTTAAAAACATTATTGTAAGAAGAGATCCATAGGCTTCACCCATTTGTAGAAAAGGGTCTATGACACACAAAAAGGTAATGAATTAAATGATGTCCAAAAAACATTCTGATGAACAAAATATGCTTGACTGAGACAATGTGGCTTAATGGAATAAGCATTGGACTTGAAATGAGAAGGCCTGGACCGAGAGGATGGCAGTGTAAAGAAGCATAAAGGATGGGAAATAGTGTCTGAAGTTTTTTCAGTAGGAAAAAAAGGAAAGAGGCAGAACTGCAAAGTAGCTAGTAGTTAGATTTCTGCCTGAGACCCTCTCACAGTTAGCTTCTGAGGGCATCTTCTCTTGGTTGGAGGCTTTGGAAAGAATATGCTAAGTCAGTTTAGTCAAGATGATTAGACAGTATGGATCAGTGGGAAGGGAGTTTAATATCTTTGGAGTCAGGAAGACCTAGGTTCAAGTTCTGCTTCTGACATAGACTGACTGTGTGACTCTGAGTAAGTAATTTAAGTCAATGTTTCCAGGAAATTCCCCCAAACTAGAAATCATCAA
>NW_027185664.1:167966-182798 GCF_028583685.1 Petaurus breviceps papuanus | reverse complement strand
GGAGGGGAAGGAATGAAGGAAAGAAGGAAGGAAGGAAGGAAGGAAGGGAAGGAGGAAGCAAAAGAAAGGAAGGAAGATAAGCAGATAGATGATTAGACTGGTAAATAGGCAGATAGTTTAAAAGCCTTATGTAAAAAGACTCCAGCAACTGAGCCTCCTGTACAAAGAACAAGTGTGGCAAAAAATCACTTTGGCATGGCAGTTCAGCGCAAAAGTAGCTATAGCAGCTGTACACAAGAGTAGCAGAAGCTTAGGGTTCTTGCTTCTAGCAAGGAGTGTGTAGGGGGGAGACAGGAAGAACTGTGTAGTGAACTGCAGATTGTGTACTGCATTTGTGTTTCTGATAATGACAAGTAATAGCTATACAGACTCCTAAATGATAATCTATGAACCTGAGGTGGAGAATGTGATGGAGTGTTGAGCAGGACTGTCGCCATGTATGTTCTGAAAATTTTGCCTTCCTTAACTCAGCTCTAATGCTAATTGTCACTAGGGAACTCTTGAAAGGCCTAGGTTAATATGAATCATACAGTCCTTGGAACTGTAACTATGAAGCAAATGAATGTCTCCTAATTATGTTCCCAGTTAGAGAGAGATTCTGTAAGAAAAGACTGGGCTGGGCTTAACGAAAGCTGGGATAGTGAGTAAAGTGCCAGCCTGGGAGTCAGGAGGACTAGAGTTCGGTTTCAGCCTCAGACACTTAACATATTAAAAAAAAAAAAAAACACTAGATGTGTAACCTTGGGGAAGTTATTTAACCTCAATCGCCCTCCAAAAAGGCTTAAAAATCCCAAAAACACAAAAGTTGGGATCTCAGCCCTATACTAGGAAAAGGATGATCTTTGTTATTTCCAGATCTGTCCCCTGAACACCCATGCCACAAACCAATGGGAACAAGGACATCCCCATGCCTGGGTCACTCCAGAAGTTTAAGAAGTAAAACTAGTTCCACAACAGTTTATAGCAGAATCAAGAAACATGCTTAGAAGCAAATACCATTGGAAGCCAACTACAAGGGAAATTAAAAATAGTTGGCTTTGTAATCACCCTCTCATCTTGACTACATTTCCCCAAGGCCTGGAAAGAGAAAACAGCTTCTTGAGCTATTTAACACTGCCACATCAGCTCTAATTCTACATAGCTGTGTCTGTCCCACCCCACCCCACCCCTAGTCAGGTTTCCACAGCTTTTCTGCTCCATATCCCCTGCTCTGCCACCCCAAGTGCCCTCTTTCTTCACCCATTCTTTGGCTAACAACATGAGTTGAAAATTACCAACCCCAGCATGCTTAGTGAGGGTCTAAATTATTTCCCACCCTGCACTCTCCAGAACAAATCCGGCACTCAGAGGGATATCACACTGCTATTACACAATCTTTGATAGACGTGGCTTCTTTATCTACTAAATCACACTGTTAACTCTCATCCAACTTTACCAGCTGGTTAACATCCATCCATATCTTCTCTACCCTCTGTGGGAACAGTTGATCTTTTGAAGCTGTGCTTGATTTTGCCTGTATCCCTACAAAATATAATCTTTTTAGACTTGTCAGATAGCCTGTCTATGAGTTTGTAATGTATTGCAAACTCAACATGAGTCAACAGTGGGACATGGAAACCAAAAAAAGCTAATGTAGTCTTTGCTTGCATTAGAAGAGGGAGGTGCATTTTTAATATTTTGTCCTGGAAGCCATATTATATCAACCAGTCAATAGATAGACTAGGCAGAATATCAGAAAAGCTCTGACCCTTGGAGAGGAAAAGCCCCATGGACCCAGCTTTCCAAGAGCAAGGGTGGACTGAGTAAGGGAGCATAGGGTTCCCATTCCCCCTCTAGCATCTTGACCACAGAATGGTGTGTCCCAGACCTTATCAGATCCTTAGAGGCCACCTACCTGCAGCTCAGGAGGAATCCCAGGATAGCCCTTCTCTCCTTTAGGGCCATGCTGTCCTCTCTCCCCTCGGGGGCCCAGGTCTCCTTTGTCTCCTTTCTCACCCTTTGCCCCATCATGCCCAGTGGCTCCATTGTTTCCATTGTTGCCGTGATTGCCTTAAAATAACCAGATGGGATTTAAGAGCATTTGTACTTGCCAAGCTGGTACTCATTTTCAGACTCATGAGTCTTCTTTCCTTAATAAAACCAACAGTCGAGGTGAAATTTCTCCACCAAAATGTCAGAAACTGAAAATAGCAACTGACTTTTAAAGCAGCTCCAACGAAGAAGATATTAATGTCTTAAAATGGATCTTTCTATTACAAATGTCAACCCCCCTTCAATTTTGTGTTGCCTAGACGTCACCAAGGGCTAAATTGTCTAGAAACCATCTGGGGTGAGGAATTGAATCCTCTGTTGAGGAAAAAACAAGCACTATGAACAGTCCAAGAACACAGACTATCCCTAAAAACATTTGCTTGTGTTAACAGAATTTTAAACGTAGTCCAGATAGGACTAGTCTCTGACCTGTGCATAGCCAGTGCCTCTCAGGCCGTGTAAATGAGCCAGGAAACAAGTAGCAGTCTAATTAATTATTTCCAGAGTGGGGAGTCAGTCTGAAGACTTTTTGAAGTTCTCCTGAGGAGAGCTGCATGTGCTGGAATCAAGGCAAAGCTTATACACATAAATCACAAGTGCAAAAAGGGGGAAGGTAGATTACAAAACAATCATTTACAGGGCCTCGGAGGTTTCCCACAACAAGCCTATGAGTGCAGGGCAATACAGGTGCTCTGGGGGCAGTTAGATGGTGCAATGAATAGAGCACCAATCCTGGGGTCCGGAGGACTTGAGTTCAAATCTAGCCTCAGACACTCGACACTTAGTAGCTGTGTGACCTTGGGCAAGTCACTTAACCCCAATTTCCCTGCCTTCCCCCCTCAAAAAAAAGACATGTGTTCTCCAGTTCTCGAGTTGCTTCAAGTCTTGGAGGCCTTGATTACTTGGTGGGGCACAGGACCAGAATTCTGTGATGGGAACAGGTTCTACAGTATTTGATTGGCTTCACTTAAGGTACACAGGCACACTAAGATGTCAGAGTGATGGATGACTCTAAGCTGCATTGTGAGCCTCTGACTCCCAAGCCAGAAAAGGTGGCTCAGAGAAATCTAGATTATTAGCATATTCATTACACATATCATATTGATTAAAACTCATAATTCCCTTCACATTTGAAACCTCAGCTTCATTCCACCTATAGACACACCCTACAAGGACAATTTCATGTGGATTGTACCTTCCATACTAAGAATTTTGTTTTAGTCAAAAGGGTTCTAGACTTAGAGTTAGGAGTCCTTCCTTTGCATTCCAGTTCTGACACTTACCCCCTATGGAATTCTGGGCAATTCATTTAATCTATCTGAGCCTCAATAAATGGGCATCAATACACCATTTAGTAAGTGCATACTATGTGCCAGACATTGAAATAGGATAATCATTCTTTTTTTTTGGAGGGGGGAGGTAGGGCAATTAGGGTTAAGTGACTTGCCTAAGGTCACATGGCTAGTTTTGTGTTAAGTGTCTGAGGCCAGATTTGAACTCAGGTTCCCCTGACTCCAGGGCTGATGCTCTATTCACTGCACCACCTAGCTGCCCCCTAGGATAATCATTATTGTAAAACCTACTTCCTTAGATGATTGTTGAGAAGAAAGCACTCTGGGACTCCTAA
Organism: Petaurus breviceps papuanus; assembly: GCF_028583685.1. Classification (NCBI taxonomy): domain Eukaryota; kingdom Metazoa; phylum Chordata; class Mammalia; order Diprotodontia; family Petauridae; genus Petaurus; species Petaurus breviceps. The sequence continues at coordinate 179,140 of NW_027185664.1, read as the reverse complement.
AATGTCTTGGAAATGTGAATAGCTATTTGCAGGTCTCGGTGATGTCTACCCCTTCTCAATTATTAAGGCACTCTGAACTCTTCTCAAGTACTTATCCCTTTCTGCCTCCATTAGGTTACTTGATTGCATGTCTTCCTGCCTCTGCTAGACTCTAAACTCTTGCGTGGGGGACTGTGTGGTGTTTAATCTTTCAATCTCCCCTACTTCTTTGTAGGATGAATAATAGAAACATAGAATGTTAAAGACAGAAAACGCCTTGAGAAGTCCGTGTGGTACAGTGAAAGGAGAGCTGGTTCTAGAGTCAGAAGAGCTGAGTTCAAACCATGCCTCTGGGATTTTACACCTTCAGTAACCCTGGGCCTCAGTTTCCTTGTCTATGAAATGACTGGTTTGAATGAGACAGCTGCTAAGTTCTCTTCTAAATCTATAATTGTAGTAATATCTAGTCCTACCCCTCAGTTCTTCAGATGGGGGTACAGGCCGTCACAGAACAAGTAACTGATGGGGCCAAGACCAGAAGCCATCCTCCAGCCACTGTCCCGCCGCCCCCCGCCCCTCCACTTTATGGCTACCTTGAACATTAAAAAACTGGTAAATGGTTGTTGAATTGAATAGAATGCATGCTGGACTTATTCTCTGATATTTAGGAGTTACTCACATCTTAACCTTGTTTCCATCTTTTTAAGTAACAGTTTCCAAGTTATTCAGGAAATGAATTAAGTATGTGCTATATCCATATGGTCAATGACAGAAAAAGTTTCTAAAATGAAACTTTCAGTTTAGGAGGAAACTGCCCACTTAGGTTTAATGGGGCACCTCTCAGGAAAAGAATTCTATTTCCTGTTAGACCCTGGGTCTTATGAGCTGGTTTAAGTTCTTAGGTTCCCAGGCCACCAACCTTTAGGCAATTATGTACTTGTGGTGCAGCATGACTGTGTCGAGGGGTGACAGGGACTTTGGACAAGAGTGTGCAACACATGGGCCTCTAGGAGGCACCATAGTGCACAGAATACTGGGCCTTGAGTCAGGAAGAAATCTTCCTCAGTTCAAAACTGGCCTCAGCCGCTGACTACCTGTGTGACTCTGCGCAAATCACTTAACCCTGTTTGCCTCAGTTTCCTCATTTGTATGATGGACTGGAGTAGGAAATGACAAACCACTGCAGCATCTCTGCCAAAAAAAAAAAACCAAAATGGGGTCATGAAGAGTCAGACATGATTAAGGACGTCTAAACAACGGTCTGTATTTATTATGGCAAACCGTTATTGAAATTGGCATCAGAAAACAAGCATTCAAATCCTAACTCTGCCACTTGACTACCTATGTGACCCTAGACAATTCCTTTCCTCCCTCTGAATCTTAGTTTCTTTCTCTGAATAATAATAACAACAATCAGCATTCACATAGTGTTTTAAGGTTTACAAAGTGGTATACCTATATTACCTCCCTCAATGCTCACCACAAATCTGGGAGGTGAGTGCATTATTATCCCCATTTTACAGATGAATAAACCAAGGATGAGAGTGGTTAAATGACTTGCCTAGAGTCATATAGCTGGTAAGTGTCTGAGGTCAAATTTGAACTCAGGTCTTCCTGACTCTCAAGTCCCATGCTCTTACCCACTGTCCCACCTAGCTGAATAATGGAGTGGGACTAAAATGCCTTCTAAGGTCTTTTTCAGCTCAAAAGTCTTGTGATCCCAATGCCTTGTGAACCCAAAAGTATTGGTTGATGATGGCTTTTGACTTCTCTGGAATTGTCTCTTTTAATGAGAGCCCCTTGAAAAGAAAAAAAGCCACTAATGGGACCAAGACTCCCCACCCCACCCCTTCTACCCCCAGTGTCTTTTTTTATTACTGAATTTTGACTTTCTTCCCCTTTGGTGGGAGAGACATTTCAAAGCACCGTGATCTACTAGTGGGCATTACATCGTGGTAAATATCCACAGTAGCAGAACCTGCATGGCTCATGCTGCAGACTCCAAATAATCAGTGACCAGCCAAGAACATAAGCTAAAAGAGTGTTCTCATTGGCTAAGGAAATGCAGCCCTTTAAGTAAGAGCACTGCACTCTGCATCTGCTTCCCTGCTGGTCTCCCCTGACATCCTGTCTCACCTCCCCCCTCCCTTTCCTGACTCCTTTTATGTGTTCGCTTCCCAACTAGATTGTAAGCTCCTTGAGGGTAGGGACGGTGTTTCTTTTTATCAATTGCATCCCCAGCCCTTAACACATAGTAGGTGCTTAATAAATGCTGGTTGGATTGGATACTATTGACACACTTAGACTATTCCGTTCTGAGCAGTGTGGCAAGTAAGGTAATCACAGGCCCAGATGCTGCTTCCATTTCCAAAGGAGGCAAGGTCTTGTGGCCTTGATGCCCTAAGCGGGGATACTCTCCTGCATGCTTGGGAGTAGTAGGTTCACATAGATGGAGAATGTTGGAGGTGGAAAGGCCTAATATAGGGGTGAGGAACCTGGGCCCTCAAGGCCACGTGTGGCCCTCTAGGTCATAAGTCTCAGCCCTTTGACTGAATCCAAACTGAATCCAAATCCACAGGACAAATCCCCTCAAGGAAAGGATTTGTTCTGTAAAACTTGGACTCAGTCAAAAGGCTGTACCCGAGGACCTAGAAGGCCATGTGTGGCCTCAAGGCCAAAATTTCCCCACCCCTGAGACATAAGAGATTTTCTAGTCCAACCTTCACTTCATATGAGGAATTTCAGACCCAGAGGGGAGGAGATGACTTGTACAAGGCCACACAAATAATAAGTCAAGGCTGATAAGAAGTGAGAAGCCAATACGTTAGGGACTCTGGGCATGGAATTTACTAGAAGACAGCTGTTAGAGGCAACAAGGTAGCAAGCACAATGAATAGAGTGCTCAACCCAGAGTCAGAAAGACCTGAGTTCGAATTTGACCTCTGAGAACCAGTAGCTATGAGACCCTGAGCAAGTCACTTGACCTCTGTCTGCCTCAGTTTCCCCATCTGTAAAAGGGAGACCCTAATAGTACCCATTTCCCAGGATTGTCATGAGGATAAAATGAGATAATATTTGTAAAGTGCTTTATAAATGCCAGCCATTCTTATCAGGCTTAATATTCTTATTAAGAATATTAGTCATCTTAGAAATTGTAGAGCTTGATTTTGTTGAACCACTCTTGTTTTTCTTGTTTTTAATTTTTGTCACAAGGCATGGAGGGATATGGAGAGCAAAATATTGTGTAAAAATAAAGCACCTGAGACATGGAAAGCGCAATAATAAGAATTAAAGAAAATAACAATGAGCCCTATGGTCTCCCTTCTAGGCGCTTATCATCTAAGTGAGAAAATAAGCCACATTTATGACTAGCCAAAAAAGAATATAAGTGGCAAGACAGTAGTACCAATAATAGGGGTTGCAAAGTTTGTTTTCCATTTAAATACCTGTTCCTTCTGCCCAACCCATGTTCTACGGGACTTCACTCCTATACGTATTAGAGCAAAGAGTAGGTTCCAGCCTCTAGCTCTGTCAGTGGTGAGACAGATGTAGCACAATGCTTTCCATGTTTTATCCTTACCTGGGATTCCAGGGGGGCCAGGTGGTCCAGGAGGGCCCTGGTAGCCTCGATACCCAAAATCTCCATGGCAACATTTGCTGCAGTCAGGTGGAAGTGCTCCAGTTTGAGATGTCTGTAAAAAGATACAGAACAGAACTTGAATTGAAGTTGCGCATTCATTCTTGATTTCCATCTGACCTTGGCATCTAAATAGTTTGGGGTCCAGCTCTAGGCTAATAAAGCAAATATGGTGGAAGGAGGTGGCAGACAGTCTAGTGACTGTGCAACCCTAGGAAGAGAAGAGTAAGGAAAAAAACCAACAGGTAGTAGAAAAAGAAGTGGATTTTGAGTCAGAGAATCTGAGACTGAATCCCAATTCAGCTACTTTTATTTTTTTGTTGTTGTTGGGAGGGTATATGGGGTATAAGTCACATTCCCTGCCTGGGTCTGTTTCCTTATCTACAAGATCAGATGACCCTCTCTTCCAGCTCTTAATCCAATGACCCTATGAACCATAAAAGAACATGGCAAAGAGGAGACTCTAGTAAAGAGCTTTCCTTCTGCTACTGATATCATCAGTGGCAAGAAATCCCCTTGGAAAGTAAAGATCTGATGGGCTCCTCAAGAGCACTGGATTTGGAGGCAGAGGAACTGGATTCAAATTTCAGCCCTATTGCTTGCTACATGTGGCAAGAAACGAAATCTCTCTGGCTGAGCTTCATTTTCCTCATCTCTAAAATGCGGGCAGGGAGCTTGAACTAGCTCTACCCTCCAGACCCACATCCAGAATCTTTGGATTTTCCATTTCCCAAAGGCCAACAGTCCCCAAAAGGCCAACCAGCCTGGAGAAGTCACTCTCCCAGATGGAAACATCATTAATATCAACAAATGCTCATCAAGCCCTAGTCAGTTACAGAAAACAGCTACTTGGTTACTTCTTAGTCATTTGGAATCATCTGCACAATGATAACAAAAATGCCTATTTTATAACAGCTGCCCCATACTACAGCAATGCTATTTATTTCCCTAGGGAAGGAAGATCCCTATAAATTCCAAAACATCTTCAGCTTCTCTTTCTAAATGATACCACTGTGGTCTTCTAATTTTCGCTGGGTAATTTCTCTTATAAATGTCAATCCTAATCCTGGTTCTGCACTAAAAAGCTAGGACATTATCTTTGGAACGGTCTGTTACCCTCTCTGAGGTTCAGGTTTTTTCAGGTAGTAATAGATGGACATAGATGAGGCCACTAAGATCTGACTGCCCTGGGACCCTTTCCATTTCTCTATCTTGATTTAAAAATTAATAGAGTTGATTCCAAGAAGGCATTTGAGCAGCTGGAGTGTTAGTGCTACTTGCCAAATCACTAGGAATGAGTCCAAGTTGGCAAAACCCACATCAACTGTATAATATGAAAAATTATTATATGAAAAACTTCCTACATGTATTTTAATAATACAATGCTTTCTCTAAAACAATATTTGTTGCTAAGGGATTTCCTGTCAAGCAAAACAAAAAGAAAGGAGTATCTCCAAAAAGATCAAGCTCCAAATTTCTCCTAGTCTATTTCCTTGTAATATCAAAACACTTCAGAGAAACATTCTGAGCTGAAAATAAGAGTGGAGGTCACTTAGCGTGACCACCATGGTCTTCTAATTTCATCATATCTTTGTTCAGAAATGCAGACAGACTTTTCCTGAGTCCTTCATCTTTTTTCCCCTGTTGCCTTACAGATTGTGATTAAATTGCCCCTAGAGAGAATAGAACATTATTTCCAGGCCCTGCAGCAGCCATCTAGTGAGCCAGAGAAAATTTCTACTAATCCAGGCAGCACCAACCCTGTGTGGAGGTGGCTGCCTTCCAAGCCCCACTTGTCAAGTCGGTGGGAAAAGAATCAGTCATACTTGATTGGTTAAGGGGCACTAAGGAGATTTTGGGCAGCCCGGAAAGCTAAAGATGTCAACTGAGTCATCCCACATGTGAGGCCAAAGCTTACTGTAACCTGAAAAGTAATTATCCAGATTTCCCTGGTGGGATTTTGCCAGTTTTCTTAGCCACCAATAATTCAGGTCTGTGTTAAAAATAAATTGTAGGGGGAAAAAGCTATTGTACAAAAGTTTTAATTGAGCCTCAGGTAATAAACTGGAAACATTTTTAATGCCTAAGCAGGAGAACACAGTTCTGTCACAGTTTTAAGATTCCAACCTTGTGGGAATGACTCAAGGAAGATCTTGACCCAGCAGGGTGTAGCAGGATTACTGGATTTGGAGTGAGAGGAATTGGGTTTGAATTTAGCCTCAGACATTTAATATTTGTGTGACCTTGGGCAAATCGCTTAACTTCCCTGGGCCTCAAGTTTCCTCATCTGTAAAATGACGGAGTTGGACTCACTTTCCTTTAATATCCCCTTCAGCATTAAACCTAGGTTCCTATGACATTCTCATGCAAAAGTTTTCTCCTTTGTAGTCTTGCCTTTCATGGCTCTAGTTAATTGCAAAAACCCTTAAGGGATTTTTGAATGCCTCATAGAGCTAAATGGAACGTCAGATCATTTGGTTTATCTATGGACCTTCTAGCAGACTTCAGTCCAACTGTTTCAGGCAAGGAAGTATCAACTCAATGTCCAGGACAACCATTTAAGATAAAACAAAACAACAACAACAACAAAAAACCAACTCTATTCCTAGGAATCTAGAGAGGGAGTAACCAGAGTGGAGTTATGCCAGGAGGAGCCCATAGTTGGGTGAGGCTATTCACGGAACCCAGGACCATGCTCCCTTGTTTGACAGAGATGTGTGCCACTCACCTGGGCTCCACTTGGATCCTTTCCTAGCTATTCACATGGCCAGTCACTGCTCTTATTTTGGAAGGTGCTTCACTACTTTTCTGGGCCAAATAGGGGATTTTCCTGCTCATTAGCTACATGTGACCTGGCCAGATAGGTGAGAATCTTGGAGGTTATCTTCTACTTCAGCCCTTTTATTTGACAGGTGAGGAAAATGGAGCCACTTGCTTAAAATACCCTGCTAATAAAGAGTGGCATTCAAATCCAGGTCCTCCAGTAATGCAAAGATCACTGGTTTGGGAGTCAGAGCATCTAGGTCCAAAGCCCACTTCTGATATTTATTACCTGTATGACTTTGGGCACCCATTCAAGCCTAAATTTCCTCATCTAAAGAATGGAGTTGAACTACAAGCCCTCCAAGGTTCACTCTCAGCTCTAACTATATAACCTCATGAATTCCAAACCCAAAGTTTTCAGTGCTATATACTGTGCTCTGCCAAGAATTCAGAAAGCTGGAGTTTCATCTCTGAAGTTTAATATCTGCTAGTTGTAATTTTTAATTACTGGCTAATCCATTTTCCCCTTTCTCTGCGCTTGACGTAGGCTTTGCCCTAGAGGTGACAGGTTCCTCTCTGTTAGTTCTGGTTTGTCAAGAATAGCTTGAGCTACCAGAGACAGAGTGAGGCAGATGTGGGGTGACAACACTAATTAATTACTACATGACAAACTGCAACAAACTAGGCTGATGAAATCTCAATTCCATTTCTGTTTCACTGTACTACATAACCCTGGAGATCTGGTACATACCCAGGTAATTCTATAACTGGAGACAGGTTAGGAAACTGCAGTCCCTCTTATCCCTGAATTCAAAGACTAAAATAACTATGGCCCTTGCCACCATCCCCTAACTGGTGGTAAAGATCAAATGAGGTATTTGTTAAAGCTCTTAGTACAACGCCTGGCACATAGTAGCTACGTAATGAATTTCTTCCTTTCTACTGCTATTTAGTGAGTAAAAACAGGGTGTTCCTCTAGTAAAAGTCGGTAAGCTGTTTTGTGTAAAATGGCTCATAAATGGGAATAACTATTCTTGACCTTTAATCCTCAGCCTTCTAATCAAAAACATTTAATAAGTACCTACTATAGGTCAGACACTATGCTAAGCACTGGGAATACAAAAAGAGGCATTGACTAGTTTTTCTTTAATGAAAATAGCAAGTTCCAGTTAATTTAAAGGTGGTTTTTCCTAGCATTGGGGTTCCAAATGACATTGCCAGTGTCCCCTGGGTACAATCCATTGCAGTTCTACCCCCCAAAAAGGGGTGAGCCTTTCTTGACCCAAAAGTGTTAGTGCAGTTTTCTGAGAGGCAACTACTCTAAAGAAGAGAAGTCTTCTGTAATGATTAGTTTGAGTCAGATAACAACTCATGTCTCTAAAGCTGCACTTGGTAGTGCACATAACTTGGTACATACCAAAAAATAACCACCGAGGTTCAGTGGTCTGCATATACATCAGATTACCTAGAGAAGTAGTCACCATAAGATACATGGTATTACATGCAGTAGTTTTTTAATGAACTCAGAGTAGAGAGCTTTCCCCCACTACTGTTTTAAGAAAGTCTAAGGGAGGGGGGAGGGGGGAGTAGAAACATGACCTCCAAGCGGCTGCAGCTTCCACCTTCCCCGATCAATGTGAAAAGGGTACTCTGAACAAACTTTGGAGCTGCAGAACCCACAAAATGACACAGAGAAGCTAACTTCCGGCTGAGGACAGCCCAGCAGGCCAGCAGGAATTGGCCAGCCCAGCGCTCTGGGAGCCCAGCCCAGGCCCGCCTTGAGCTGGAGGTTTTAGCGCAAGGGTGGGTCTGACCAGCCGCCGGCAGGAGGGACTCCAGATCAGCAGCAGCTGCTGCCGTTTCCAGAATTATGAACACACATATGCTAAGGACAAAGTGAGAGATAAGTGCAGTCTGAACTTTGGGACCCAGTAAGCGGGAGTACATGGGGGACCAAGCGACCAGTCCAAGGAGTAATCGCTCTTGCTTTAACCTTCTTGGATCTGGATTGCAGTCTAGGGTGGAGATCCTGGGGTGTGGGTCCAGCTTGCCAGAGCATGTGGAGACCTCAGAGAGGTCACCCATCTAATAACTCCAGCAGCTGAGAAAACCCCAGCGTTTGTGACAAAAGCTCCCCTGTCTGGTGTCAGAGTCCTACTGTGGCAAAAATCCCAGGGGTCAAGTGACTGAGGGGTGACATGACCAGGCAAAGGAAACAAAGCAGACAGAAAATTCCAACAATACACTCCTATTTTGGGGGCAAAAAGGAGCAAAGCATGGGACAAGAGGAAGACAGTGAAGGCAGAACTCCTGCACCAAAAGCTTCAAAGGAAAATGCAAGCTGGTTACAGGCCTTAGAGGACCTTAAGAAGCAGATAAGAGAAATGGAGGAAAAATTGGGAAGAGAAATGAGAATGATGCAAGAAAATTACGAAATTAGAGTCAACAGCCTGACTGAGGAAAATAACACCTTAAAAAATAGACTAACTCAAATGACAAAAGAGGCTCAAAAAGGCAATGAGGAGAAGAATGCCTTAAAAAGCTAAATTTGCCAGATGGAAAAATAATCTCAAAAGGTCACTGAGGAGAATCATTGATTCAGAATTAGACTGGAGCAAATGGAAGCTAATGACTTTATGAGAAATCAAGATGCTGTTGAACAGATCCAAACAAATGAAAGAATAGAAGGCAATGTGAAATATCTCATGGGAAAAAGCACTGACCTGGAAAATAGATCCAGGAGAGAAAGTTTAAAAATTATTAGACTACCTGAAAGCCATGATCAAAGTAAAAATCTAGAAATCATCTTCCAGGAAGTTCTCAAAGAAAACTGCCCTGATGTTTTAGAACCAGAGGGCAAAATAGAGATTGAAAGGATCCACTGATCACCTCCTGAAATAGATCCCAAAAAGAAAACTCCTAGGAATATTATAGCCAGGTCTGGAATTCCCAGATTAAGGAAAGAATATTACAAGCAGCCAGGAAGAAACAATTTGAATATTGTGGAAACACAATCAGCATAACCCAGGATCTGGCAGCTTCTATACTGAGGGATCTAAGGGCTTGGAATATGATATTCCAGAGACCAAAGGAGCTGGGATTAAAACCAAGAATCACCTACCCAGCAAAACTGAATATCATGTTTCTGGGGAAAATATGGTCATTCGGTGGAATAGAGGACTTTCAAGCATTCTTGATGAAAAAACCATAATTGAATAGAAAATTTGACATTCAGATACAAGAAGCAAGAAAACCATGAGAAGGTAAACAGGGGAAATAAATCATAAGGAACTTATCAAAGTTGAACTACTAGCATTCCTACATGGAAAAACAATAATTTTAACTGATGAGACTTTTCTCAGTATGAAAATAGTTAAAGGGAATATATATATATATGTCTATATATGAGAGTATATGGGTACATGAATACATATGTGAATGTGTGTATATGTGTTTACAGATATACATAGATAGAGGGCACAGGACCAATTTAACAGGAAGGGATGATACTTAAAAGGTAAAATTAAGAGGTGAGAGAGGAATATAATGAGAGGAGATAGGGAGAGACAGAATGGGGTAAACTATCTCATATAGAAGAGGCAAGAGAATATGGTTACAATGGAGGGGAAGAATAAGAAGGCAAAAGGGAATGGATCAGCCTTATTCCCATTAAATTTGGCTGGGGGAGGGAATGAAATACACACTAAATAGGGTATCTCACCCTCCAGGAGAGTAGGGGGAAGGGATGAGAGGAGGGATGATGGAAGGGCAGGCTGGGGGGGAGGGAAGTTGGAAGCACCCACTTTTGAAAAGGGATGGTATCAAAGTAGATAATAGAACAAGTGGGATGTGGGATAAGAGGGAGGGAAATATAGTCAGTCTTTTACTATATATCTACTATGTTATTGTTTTGCATTAGCCACACATGTACAACCTATACTGAACTGCTTATCTTCCCAGTAAGGGTGGGTGACAAGGGAGGGAATCTGGAATTCAGTTTTAAAATCAAATTTTTAAACATATATATATATATATACTATTATTAATACTATTTTACATGTAATTGGGAAATAAGATATACAGGCACTGGGGCATAGAGATCCACTGGAAAAGTTGAAAGGGGGTATGGGAGAAAATATGGGAGAGAGCAGATTGGAGGAGGGGATATCCTGTGGAACTGCTCTTTTGGGGCAGTGGGTAGGAGAAAAACGGGGAGAAAATTTGTAACTCAAAATCTGGCGGAAACGAATGATGTAAATCAGAAGTTAATAAAGCATTTGAAAAATGAAAATAAAATAATGTTAGCTTTCAAAAAAAAAGTCTGAATTTCTGAGAATTGTCTTGAGTATTTTATCTGTTTGCAAGTATTGACAATTCCCCCTTTCTGTGCAAACCTCCAGATAAGATGCAGGATGAGAGAGACAGACAGACAGAGACAGAGAAACAGAGAGAGAGAGACAGAGAGAGAGATTAGATAGATTTAGAAAGACAGATAGCTAGACAACTATACAAACAGACATATGATAGACAAGAAAGAGAAAAGAAAGAAAGAAAGAAAGAAAGAAAGAAAGAAAGAAAGAAAGAAAGAAAGAAAGAAAGAAAGAGAGAGAAAGAAAGAAAGAAGGAAAGAAGGAAAGGAAGGAAAGAAGGAAGAAAGAAAAGAAAGGAGGAAAAGAAAGAAAGGAGGACGGAAGGAAGAAAGAAAAGAAAGAAAGGAGGAAAAGGAAGAAAGGAGGAAGGAAGGAAGAAAGAAAGAAAGAAAGAAAGAAAGAAAGAAAGAAAGAAAGAAAGAAAG